>NW_008339517.1:4831424-4851903 GCF_000622305.1 Nannospalax galili
TTTTTTTTTATGGCCTTGCAGATCCAAACTTAGATATGGCATGACTATAATACCCACGCTTTACTACTCATTTACCACACATTGTAAGAGTACCCCAGTGCATGTGGAATTACTGATAATGTATATATCCTATATATGAAAACTGTCTCATGAAATAGTTTACTTTATAATTAGGCAGCGCCAGAGTTAACAACAACTAATAATACAATAGAGAAATTTTAACACTACACAGGAACTTTATGTTCCTTCTTTATAATTTCATATTATCTACCTTGGAATATAATTTCATATTACTACACCTTGGCCTTTTGGTTTATATCAAGTACAGAATTCATCTTAATGAGGATCTTATCACACTCCGTACACAATATTGTTTACTTCTTCATTAGATCAAGCACTTTTTCAGTTGAGGAAAGCAGTTTAAAGCTGACAAAACTGAGTTGTTCATTCACTGCTCTTGCCCTTTGGCGCTATTACTCAGCAAAATGAGTTTACTTGGACATAAGCACTGGGGCACCTTGATAATCTGATGATGGAAAATGATGATTAGGTGACTAACAGGAATGTAATGTGTGCGTTCTAGATATGTTGAACAAAAGGATGAGTCACACCAGGGTGGGAGGGAGTGGGATGTCAAAACATCAAGTTATACTACTTGGTGTGCAATTTAAGACTCATATTATTTAGTTGTGGAATTTTCCATTTGGCATTTTTGGGCTGTAATTGACCATGGGTAGCTAACATTGTAGAATCAAAATTGGGAGTAAAAAAAAATACACTGTGATTAGTTCCTCATGGACATGCTGTAGTATATGGAATGGCTTGGGGGGAAATGCTCGTTGGTGTATTCTTCAGACTGTCACTGTTATTTGAGATAGAAAGGAGATGGTCAAACTGGAAGATGTTTTTTAAACTCAGAATGGTTGACTTTATAACCTAGGAACTTAGCTTGATTATTTTAAACTTGATTCATTCAAATAGCTTTGATAGGAAAACTCACATTCATTATATTTTAATGTCTACTTCTTTTACATTTATTTAGTTTTTACTATATTCCAGGCACAGAATGAATACATTGTTCTTCTGGTACAAGACAGACAACCAAAAGTGATTAGTAATGGAAGAGAATGGACAAATTATTAAAAAGCAGAGAAGAAAAAAATCATCCGATACAGCTCTGAAGAACAGGCAGCAATCTTAGGAAGTTTCTCTTTAGTGTTTGTTTAACATCTCGTATGTGCAAAACAAAGATTGTGTTAGATAACAAAATATATTGATGAAAATGAAGTAATCAAATATCAGCTATAATAAATGATAGAAATTAGGAAAAAATAGTCAAAGACATGTCAATTGCAGAAATCACAATGGCAATGAGAGTCCACTGGGGGAGGGATGTTACTTGACAAAGTCAGGGAATAAAGTAGTTCAGACACCAGGGAGAGTGGATGGCAGAGGGGAGAGGCGGGTGCTGACTTCTTAAAGAGAGTTTGTGTAGCCAGGACACAGAGAAAACAAGTCATAAGGATAACATGGGAAAGGGTGTTGATTACATTTCCTTGTGGCCATACTTCAAAGACAGTATCACCAGGGGCACAATAGAAGAACTGCTGTTAGTTTGTGGCAATCATCTACCTGAAGGTTGATGAAAGTGAGGCTTATAATGAGAACCAAAAGAAGGGTGGGAAAGGTCACAGAAGAGTGAAAGCTGTGGAGGCAAAGGCAACCAGCCTAGAAAAGATGGTATGACTCATCATACCGAGGACAAAGATACTCCATTTCTGTCAGAAAACTGAGCATCAAAACAGAGCGTGGCATAGAAGATGATGCCGCTGCCAACATTTGAATACCCAATGGAAATGGTTTAAGGGTGTGAACTTAATTGTAACGACTATTAACTGTTTTTACACAAGGACTTTGAAAGATCATGGTCTAAAGGGAGATAAAAACATGAAATAACCTTATTGACAGGTGATGAGATACTCACTCTATGGAAAACTGTTAGTTATTTTCATTAGCAGTCATCTTTCTGTAAAAAGCAATCAGCAAAGAGCTGCCAGCACTCGTTCATCTGAGATCACTGCACCTGGAACCAAGTGAATTCTCCTAAAAACTGTCTTGATAGACACTGATAAATATAGGTCTTGTGATGTCCAAACCTCCCCTAACAAATTGTTTCAATGCATTTACCAATATTGAGATTCATGTCACGATTATGTAATTACAGATGATCAAGTGTGAGGACAGACAGGCAAGGGCTTGATTTAATCAGGCAGAGCTACAATTTTTATATTGACCCTAAAATGAAATTTTTATTTTTTGAGAATTTTATACACAAGTACTGTATTTACATCTTTTCTGCCCCTCCAGCTCCCCTCTCAACTTTTCCCAAGACCTCCTCCCATTGACTCCCTCCAAAACTCTTTTCCTCTTCTTTGATAATTAGTTACACACGCACACACACACACACACAATTTGCTGAGTCCATTTAGTGGTGCTCCTATGTACATGTGTTTAGGGCTGACCACTTGGGATTAAATAATCTATTAGGTAGCAGGTCCTTGGACAAAACTGGTTCTTCCTCCTTCAGCATCCACTGATTGCCTCTTGCCTTTCATCTAGGCATGAGACACTGAAATTTCCCCCATCCACAATAGTATGTCAACTCCTATTATTATGCAAGTTGTTTAGGCAAAATTTGTGAACATTTCATAGACGCAACTTCCTTGTGCCGTCCAGAATACACTAGGAGAGGGCATCTGGTTCTCTGTTTCTAACAATATCCTTGCCCCCTATTTTCTGGACTCTTCCCTGAACCCTAGAGTTTACATTTTAAAAGTATCGGTTTAGGTTAGACAACCAAGAACTTTTTTTATACTCTGTATTTTGATCAGTTGTTGAACTTTGTTACAGTTGCAAAAAGAAGTTTCTTTGACAAGTAGTGAACACTTATCTGAGAATATGAGGATAAGTATTTAGAATATTGTAAAAGATTACATTAGTTTAAGAAAGTGACAGTACTAAGTTCTCTTCTAGGGTCTATGACCACTCCACTCATGTTCTCTTGGCTATGTTTACAGGGACATGCATGGATTCCCTTCTAAAAGGTAGGCCTTTGGTCCAATTAAACAGTTGTTGATAGTCCCCCAAATAAAAGAGTCAGTATTGTACCAATAGAGATATTTTGCTAGGTCAGTCATTGGTGGTGTTTGCAAGTTTTACAACTAGGTAGGAGCACTGATTGGTTTTCTCTCTTGGCAGTTTGCACAGCATCTTCTGATACTATGAGAGCCGGTCTTCAAAACGAGGTTCCCAGGTCAGTTTCAGCTCAGCTTTTCCAAGTCCTATTTCTGAAGTATGTGGTATCTTCAGCAGTAGGGTCTTACCTTCAAGTTCTGGGAGGCAGCCAAGGGCTGTGGCAGTAGCCTACATTTAATTTTTGGAGTCTCTTGAACTATGCTGACCAATAATTTGACCAGGGGGCATCAGGGTTTCTAAGACCTGCAACTTTAAATGTAGTATACAAAATTTATACAAGTATACAAAATTTACTTCAATATGGAATATTTAAAAATCAGATAATCATCAGCTTGAATAACAATCACAACTCTACATGTTTCTTAAGTTTTCCTCATGGTTTATCTGTGCCTGGTTAGTTGATTATTTTCTTTTTAATGAGGATTCTATTTTTCTATCTTAGTCACACTCTCACGTCTTAGCCGTGGAGATGGCTTAGATAGCTGCATTAAAATAAAATTCTGCAGACAATTGTGACATATGTATATATTTGTCATCCTCACTGTATGTATGCATTTAATTAACTAGAAAGAACATGAGGCAAGATATCTTAGTGGTGTGTTCTTTTTCTATCATGCATTAAAGATTTTATTATGTATATAGCCATTACAGCCAGTGAGATAAACTAGAAAGAATATACATATCCACAAAAATGAATAAAACTCAAAGCAAAACCAAGGGGAATATGTGCCCTTTGAGAGTTGGAAAGGGGGATGTGGAGGAGGGTGAATCTGAGAGATGGGAAGAAAACAAGGCAAGAGTAAGTCTGTCAAATACCTCATAATAATCACAGGGCTTTAACATCTCTTCAGTTCTGCTTTGATCACTATTCAATGAAAATGTTCATAAACATTGTGAAATGGGGCCTAATTTACATATTCTGCCAATTATCTGTATTTATGGATAACCACTCAGAGGTTTTCCCCCATTACCCCGAATAATTGAGAATTGGCTATAGAAGCAGTTTCCCTTCCCTGCTGAATGAATGTGCTGTATTTATATTACCCATTTCCAGGTGGCAGACGTAATGTTCAGTGGTGTGTGTTACTTATCTGAAACTTGAAACTCCTTTCAAGGTTCAAGCTCACCAGTTAATAGAAGATAATCTGTATCGAGCATAAATTCCAAGGAGATGTCTACAATAAATCTTCCACGAGTCTCCGCTTTACCAAGATAGCTCTTGCCAGAGTTGACTCTATTAGCAGTAGCAGCAAATATTTGCACCAGGACACTGTGACAGTGACAAAGCTTTTACATTATAGGAATTATAGTGGACATATCCTATTTTTTCACTTTCATTTGTTTACTAACAGACTTTAAGATAGAAAGCTTTCAAATCATTTGGCAAACTATAATTAGGAATCACTGAGACATGTAATTTAATCAGGAGAATAGGAAATACACAAAAGTTATAAATGACTTCACAAATGACTTTAGAATTCTTATTCCTACTAATTCTTTTATGATGCAGATTAGGGAAGTGAGTTAGATGGATTTTAAGTGTTTGATTTTCATACTATTTTAATTAATTAAAGTAAAATCCATGTGGCTAACCTAAGTATACAAAGATAACAATTATAACTCCTGATCTTTAATGTCCAGACTTCTAAATTATGTCTCAGCATTCTGATCATAAGGGGAATTTTACACTATAAAACAATGGCATTAGTGGGTGTAAAATGTTACAGTGGGACTACGTTGTAATGTTGTCTTCATTCCTCCAAATCTTAATTTGAATGATGATTCCAGTAAGTAGAATTTGGAATTATGGACATTCTTATTTCTTTGTTATCTTCCTAGGCATAAGAAACCACTGATCACCCTACACTAATGCTAATTCAGTTTTTCAGACAAAGGTAAACTACATCCAAACTTTCTTCCTATGATAGAAAATTAGTTTTGATATCTAATTCTTTTCTATGAAATCAATCAAATATAATCTCTGAAGCAAGGAAAATACATATAGTTTGCATTTGTTAGGAAACATCTTTTCTAATTTTGCATATGTAATCATTGTGGAATAATATCTTTAGAAATGAAACCTCAAATGACAGGCTGTGACTCTAGTTGTGATGATAAAACATTCAGCAAACATTTTTGAATCCACCAGCTCAGGCTCAGTCAAACATTTCCATACCATCTGTCAGCATGGTTCATGGAGGCAATCCAATATGACAAAGGGATTTGTGTAGACACCACAATACTCAACATGACCCACATTTTTGGTTAAAGACATTTTTTACTGATGCTGTCGTAATTTGCTTTGGTTTAGAAAGGACTTGGACCTCTTCCATAACATAGCCACTTCTCTTACTCTATTGTTGCTAACTTATCTTTTTTTTTCTATGCACTGGGTACACGGTATGCAGGGTGACTTTATAAAAATAGCATTTTCTTGGGAGGCCTACATTTGATTTTACTTTCTATCACTTTTCTGTATTGAGATATAGATCAGTTATTTTTAACTAACTTCACCATACCATTGTTTCATCATGTGCAAAATCTATATCCAAGTGAGCCAGGTGTGGTGGATTTGACCTTTTAACTGTTCTTTTATCTATGTAGAAGCAATGCATTGTGGTCCATAAAGTTAATTTATCTGTGGATTTAGTAAATGTCTGCTGAGCAGCTGTTAGGCTTAAATACCTCACAGGTGTTAAACAATATTGGCAATCAGAATACAGTTTGACAGCAGATCTGCTATCAAACCTCCAGTGCAAGGTAGGAATTGTAATTCCTATCAAAGACACACAAGTTATGGAGAGAAAAGGTCATTTCTGTTTAGGATCATGAGAAAATTCTTTATCAGTTATGTTTTTAGATGGAGGTTGAAGAATTACCAGAATTTTACCAGTTGGAGTTAGACTTCAAGGATTCCTTATGGAGAAAACATTAATAAGCTATGACATCAGTTGGGTGTAGGTACCTGGATAATTTGATTTGACTTTGCTTCCTATTTTATTCTGTTTAAATTGCATCTGTAACATCAGTGAAAGCTTTCTTTTAAAACAGTTTTAGTGTGAGTTCATTCAATACTCAAAAGGCAGCTAATTCTATAGTCATTGAACAGCTCATGCCACTAATTTATTCTTTAATTCAAACTAAAATACAGCTCTTTCGATTTATAGTCCTTTGCTTCTATCCACTGAACTAAAACACCTAAATATACATAGTACCCTGTTGTTTTCTCAAAAATTATCTGTCAGAATTATTCACAGACTATATGGTTCACATTAATATTGGCAATGGAATTAAGGTTGCTAATCAGCTGACTTTAAGTGAAAAAAATTAAAGGAATAAGTTTTCCTTTGCTAGCATACCTAGATGGATCCAATCTGATGATATAGACTTTTAAGGCAATGTAGGGGAGAAATGGTCTATTATAGCTACCAATTCAAGGCTATAGTCCCTTGTAGAGAAGTCACGGCCTCTGAAAACGAAGACTGCTGGTCACATCACATTCATAATCAAGAAGTGAAGTAGGGCCAGGTGTGTTGGTGCAAGCCTTTTCTCTAACAACTTTAATCCCAACACTTAGGAGGCAGAGGCAGGCAGATCTTTGTGAGATTGAGGCCAGGCTGCTCTACAGAGCAAGTTACAGGTTACCTGGGTTACAAGGAGATCCTGCCTCAAAAAACTACAAACTAAAGCAAAAAAAGAGAAAAAGCAAGCAGAGGGGAGTGAGTTAAGGCCTGCATGCTAGTGCTCAGTTCACTCCTCTGTTCCTCAACAGTTCAGCAGCCCCTTTCAAGAAAGGGTGCCACCCACAGTGGTGAATCTTCCCAGGATAACTAACAGAATCAAGATTTTTTCCCCCAAGCCCCCACAGACATGCCAACACAATGAGATTCTTCTCAAGCGATTTTAGACTGTGTCATGTTGACAACTAAAACTGACTATTCAAGACGATTTGGGGCATGGAGAGAGACAATATAACTTTTCTTTATTAAATTTTATTTTTTATTTTTATTTTATGTAGATGAGTATATTCCCTGAATGTTTTCAATTGCACCCATGTTGTACAATGTCCTTGGAGGTCAGAAGAGATTGTCGGATCCTGTTGGAACTTCAGTTATGAACAATTGTTAGCTGCCATGTGAGTGCTGGAATCTATCCTGTGTCTTCTGCAAGAGCAACCAGTGCTCTTATCTGCTGAGCCATCTCTCCAGCTCCAAACCCATAACTTTCTTTATTCAATAATTAAACTTGATTTTTCCTGAAAGCATTGATTCAATTTTAGTCATTAGGCACTGAAAATGATGTACAAATTTTATAACTTTTTTAAAAAAGTAAAAACCTTGGGCCAACAAATTTTATTTAAAAAAATAAAATCTAAAATCAAAGGTATACACTAACCATGAACAGTTGGAAATTGAAAGGCAATATCAATTATTAGCAAATTATAAAACATGAACTATTTGAACATGAACTACTTGAGAATAAATCTAACAAACTACGAACAAGATATGTACATTGTCTATTAACCATCTTCACAAGAAAGTAAATACATTAAGAAATGGAGAGTTGGGTGTTTCACTAAATTTTCCCCTCTAGCTCTCTGGAAGGCCAGACCTCAGTCACCCAGGTCTCCCGGTTCTAACACTGGTTAATGAATCTGACCTAACACAGTTCTATTTGGGTTTTGTGTAGTTTATGTGACATTTGGGAGGGGATGACTTACAAACAAATGGCTTCCCATAACCCATAGACCATTCAAGCCCCACCCAAAGTCTGCATCAGCTTTTGTGCTCCCTGAACACAGCCGACTGCATGCTTCATTCCCTGAGTTCTAATATGGCCGTGGCTCCACCCTTTTTCCTAGGGTGCCCTTTGTCTCCCACATTTACACCTGTCACCCATGCTTTTCAGAGAAATGACAAATTGTGAGGCTACACTCCACCCTTTTCCTCCAGCTCTCACAAACTTTCCACCATGTCTTTCACAAATTTCCCTGAGCCTTAGAGGGGGTGGCAGATGCAGGGCGATCTCTCTTGTATCATGGTGAGATACTGACCTCCCGGGCCTTCTCATCATTTGTCTTCAAGATGTGGCTACTGATCCATTTCAGTGGTGTTTCCCCTAAAAGAAATGGCTTTTCATAACCCACAGGCGATTCAAGCCCCACCCATATTCTCCAGCTTTTGTCTACCGTGACCCCAGCCAGCAGCAGTCTTTGCTCCTTCAAATTTTATAACTTTTAAAGAAGCAACTGAGTTGAAGAGAAAGCCCCAGGCTTATGCTGTATTATTTTTATTGTTTTGTATATTTGTTTATAAACCTTAGCTGCCTTGAGTCTATCATCAATATATAATCAATGTAAGACTTGTCTCACAGAATTTTAGTAAATAGTATAAAAGATGTTCTTCAAGTGGTGTAGTTAGTGGGCTTGGAAAGTAATCAACTGTCAATACAGTTTGATATTCTTAAACATAGGGCATTCAGAATCATTTAAATAAAGAATATTGTTTCTTTTATATATATATTTCTAGTTTTTCATATATATGTGTATATATATATATAAAACATTGTGTACCCACTTACATAGTTGCTCTATCACAGAAATTTATTTCAATTTTAACACTACTCACTTGGAGAAAAAATATATATTTCACAATATCAGTACATATATATCTAGATATTATTTAATCATCACTTTATGATTTTACTTCCTTCACATTGTTACCTCTGGTTACTTGTAGCACAAAAATATTAAAGGAAAATTCCTGAAACAGAATTCACAAGTTTAAGTTGCTCACTCTTCTGAATCGCATGATCAGTCCTATACCATCTTGCCATCCCACCACATGGTGCAATACATGAATCATCAATTTGCCCAGTACATCCACACTGTGTATGCTACTCAGTCAGCAGCTATTGAGGTACTGTAATTCTTGTGTTCAAGTAACTGATTTTACATAATAATGGACACAATGCTAAAAAGCAGAAATTCTGAGAATTCAGATATGCTTGAGAAAGCTATTATGAAAATTTAGGTATGAAATTTAGCATAATTATATATGTATAGGAAAATGTTATAGTCTATATTTTCCTCCAGGGTTTCAGATATCTTCTTTTGCAATATACCCTAGGGTGATGGGAGAACTCTAGTGGCATGATATGTTATAATATATAATGTGCTTACATATTAAGGGAAAATGGAGATGATAGCCACTATACCATTTATTTATTTATTTATTTATTTGGCTAGTTATTCCTTTGTTTCATTTTGATTGCTTTTGGAGACAGGGTCTTACTTTATAACCCAGGATGGCTTTGAACTCATGGCAGTTCTTCTGCCTCAGCTTTCCAAGTGCTAGGAATTGAAGGCATAAGATCTCAAGTCTAGTGCTTATCTATTTTTTAACAGAAGTACCTGAAAAAATGCTATCAAATATGTTTCTCATTTTTTGGTTGCTCAAATAGAGAACTGGCTCTTCTGTGTTAACCTATTCTTGCTCATATCCACAATTCTCAGCAAGACAAAGATGAAAAATTCTGAAAAATATACTTGTTCTAGCGATGAGCACTGATTAAATAGAGAGACTGATATACAGAGTTGAAATCTGATTCGTTCTTCAAACGATTGGACACAACTACCTCTGTTTTGCATTACTATTGTCCCACCTAATTTTCATTTTCCAGAACACTGTCACCTTTGCTCTGCTGTCTTGTGTTTCTCTTATTGGATTCCTTATGGGCTGCTATCTGGAGGTAGATTGTGTCATTTTAAAAGGTGATGTTAATCAGCCATGTCTAAATATAAGCCAAATGATTACTTTTAAAGAAAGCACAAAAGAGGTTTTGAAAAGCAAAAACGAGGTTACAATTTTTTGCAAGTGGTAGAGTCTGGAAAAAATTTTATAAATCAGAAACATTTGCAGGAGCAGGTTGGATTGTTTTAGATAGGACGAGTTAACAGAATAATTGCATAATTGCTTAGAAGATGAACCTTTGGAGAGACAGGCATTGCATGTGGGGAGTCTGCAAGAAAAGTTCTGCCGGACTGAAGGATTCAGACATTGTTCACAATGTCCATGTAAACCAGAGGATCTGGGGTGATATAGTCAGGCTTACATTTCAAAATAACACTTTTCAAAGCATCTTGAAAAAGAAATCAATGAAAAGAAATGCTGGCACAGAGAACAGGCAAAAGGCTGTTAAAGGAGACAAGCCCAGAAGTGAAGAGGGCTTGAGCACAGAGTTTATCTGACCAGCATCACAAATTTGATTCATTAACTCATTGTGTAATCTCAGACCTTTAATAGAGTAATATTGTTCTCTGTCAGACTATATATATTTCTCGTGGTTTATTTAACCCTTTTTCTACCAAACCATCTACTTTCTAAGTCCTGTCTGTGGACCTAATGCCACTTTATCTTGGGTTTATGTGATGTACATTGCTTTACTATGTTAAACAAAATTTTAGCTCTCACTAATATGACAATGAGGTGATATGCATGAGTGTTGTGGAATTGCTCTTCCCTTTTTCTGCTCCCCAAATACTTATTTTGGAAATTTGCATTGCATTGTTGATGCAGTAAATGAAATCTTGTCCCTGTCCACAATTCCAGATGTCATAAACAGCTTTTCATCTCCTATTGGGAAATGACACATTCAGGCCAAGTTTATAGCTACCCAAAATTTCATTGCAAATTATTTCAAATTTGGATAACTGATTAAATTAATTGAACTTTTAATTGATATTGTTTTATACAGAACATTCTGTTCAATCTCTTTTCAAATATGTATATTTAAATCTAAAACATTTTCACTTTCCTCATGAAACAACCATTAATTTTTCAAACATAACTAATTAGTCAACAAGGTATCATAAGTTTAAAATGCCAATTTTGTGAAACATTACCTTCTTGTAGGTTGAAATTAGTTGGATATTTATTATTCCCATGAAGCCACAATCTCTGATTCTTATGTCAAACTGTAATAATTATATTGTATATTTTTTTAAGATTTTATGAACTTATATGAAGTTTACTCAGACTAATTATTTATACATCAAAATATCATTTTCGTGTTCAAATACACTAAAACATGAAAGATTTAGATTGGTCTTTGGCCTCCTGAGGTACATCTATGTTCCCAGAACATTTCAAAAAAATTGCTAAATTCACAATGGGTGATTTAGACATCTGGTAAACCCCAGCATAGGTTTTGAAAACATCCTTCACAACATCTGTGATACTTTGCTCTAATTATGTCAAAGCAACACAGAAATAGATGAAAATGAAAGCCTACAAGGAATTAAGGTCATGAGGGAAAACATTATAAGATGTTGGGGATTTTTTTAATTAAAAGTATTTGATTACATTCACAACAGTTGCTCCCTTGGCAGGCAGCCTTTCCTAAGGAGATATATTAGCAGAAAGATAATTTTGTAAAGTGATGCTGTAAGAGACGGTGACAACTGTGGGTGAACCTGAGATCCCCCTTATCTATGAAATCTCATTTCTTTAACATGCACTGTTATAGAAAACAGTTAAAAGTAGAATTTATAAATAAAATATGTTCAAGGATCAGGACACAAAGGAAGCATTTAAAATAATGTGATTCAAAAATTAATAGGTATGAATGTGTTACAAGTTTGAGTTCTTCAAGAATGATTGTCATGTTTTAATAACATGGGCCCAGGTCATACCTTAATTTGGCAAATAAGAAAATTTACATTAAACCAGGTATGGTGGCACATGCCTTTAAATGCAGTACTTGGCAGCAAAGGCATACAGATCTCTATGAGATTGAGGGCCACCTGGTCTACATAGCAACTTCTGGGCCAGCTCAGGATAGAGATCTCTATGAGATTGAGGGCCACCTGGTCTACATAGCAACTTCTGGGCCAGCTCAGGATAGAGCCCCTGTCTCAAAAAGACCCCCCCAAAAATCTAAATTGAATGGGTCTGGAAAACTATGATGTCTGTAAATATTCTTGATTTGTTGTTAATATTTACATATAGGGTTCTATTTGTCACTTTCCATCCTTATGGCAAAATGCAGTAATGGTGATGTCTTAGCTAAGAGTTTCTGAGGTTTCCAGCTGTGGTTGGCTAGATCCATTGTTTCTGGGCACATGATGAATCAAATTCTTATGTCCTCACATTTCACTGGGTACAAGCAAGTAATTTATGCTTGATCATTAGGTTAATCACACGAATTCATAAAAGGTAAGCCTAAATTAGCATAATGTCTACATAAGTGCATCAGTTAAAAGATGTAACTCTACCTATCATCCTATAGCTTCCTTTGTAATATCTATTGCCCTGTTAATATGTGGTAAGATTTTCATTGCTAAGCAGAAGATAATACAGTTGAAGTATATTTGAAATATTCCCAAAAGACTCTTGTATTGAAAGCTTTGTCTTGAGCTAGTGTATCCAGTCTTTGAGAGCTTAAGGCATCGCAAGTAATCTGATCTAATCAACTTATCAAAACCTTGATGGACTCATGACATGATGTTACTTAAGAGGGGTGATAGAAATTAACAAGAAGGGAGAGGCTTGTCAGAGGAAGTAGGTATTGGGGGCCTACTATAGAAAAATGCAATCTATCTCTTTGACCTTTTTTCTGTCTCTTTTCTCTGCTTCCTGGCTCACATGCGGTCATCAGCCTCTGCTATATTTTCACAGTCATGAAATGCATTGTACCTCAGGCCCAAAGAAACAAAGTCAACCATCCATGGCCTAAAATCTCTGAAGACATGAGTGAAACAATCTTTTCCCCTTTTAGATGTTTCCTCCAAGTTGCTTGTCCTAGTCATACAAAACAAACATCCATACCAACCAAGAAGGCTTGTCTTGTAAACCAAATTATCAAGACATACACTGTTTCAAAGTACCCTCAGAACAGTGTATTTTAACAAATGTTAGGTGTTACTAATATTGAACACCTGCTTATCACCACGAAGTCGATGACTTGCCTCATCCACCATGGAAAAAATTAAGCAAATCTGAAGAAATAACTTACATAAAATCTACAGTCTTCTTTTTTACTGTCTTAAGTAGAATTGAGCCTAGGTAAACTGTAAGTCTGATGTACTCTATGGTATTGAGCGGAAGCCAATTAGGCTGCCCCCTTGGTCACACAGACAGCACTCTTCCATTCTGTTCTTTTCTATAGCTGGAATATGACATTCCACATTTCTTCCTAGTTTTCCCTGCTTATCCTCACCTAAGAAATAAAAAATTAAGTTTCTATCCAAATTTTAGAGAATTTTTTCTTTAAGAAAAGAACCTGTTGGTGGGGGCTATGGGAGGGTGCTAGTGATGACAGAGGTAAAAGATGATTAAGATTTCTTGAGATGTTCTGTGTGAAATATACAAAATATTCAATACAAAGAAAAGAACCTGGATTTGCTCACTGCTACTTCAAGCTCAGTACTCTCTCTGCTTCCTTTGTTGGACTGCTCCCATTTTTCAAATCATTAACAAAAGGGCTTTGCAATAGAACTTAAAATTCTGCCATTTTTGGCAATAGGGCTGAAAGTGGAGAACACTATCCTAGATTAAATAAACCAATCACAAAATGAAAAAAATGCTATACGATTGCACTCATATGAGGTATTTGAAGTACCTTAAATTATAGAAGAGAACAGGATGGTCACTGCTAGGGGAGAATTGGAGTTCTCTATTAATGGGAATTGATTCAGAAAGACAATAAATATTTTTCAGAGATCTTTAGTGCCACGTGGTACCTGTAGTTAACAATAGGGCATTGTGTACTTAAATAAAATAGGAGAATGAATACGTGTTCTTAACACACACACACACACACACACACACACACACGCACCACACAAAATCAAAACACACATATAAAAATGTGTGAGAGACAGGCTTGAGCCTAGGGTAAAAGTCTTATTGATAGCCATACAGCAGGCCCAAGGCAATGGCCCAACCACTGGAGCCACAAGGAATGCCTTATGACATTTGCTCCCATTGGCAGATTGATGCCTAGAGCTCGCCACTCCCTAGTCACCACCCTTGGAATTCCAAATTACAACACTTAGATATTACAACTGTCAGGGTCATGTGGATCCCAGGGATCCAGGCTCTGTAATCTGAAACCCAGTATGCTAATGAGGCATCCTACCTGCTATTCTGTGATGGGATGTTAAGTCTGTTATGCTAATAGGATGCTAAATCTGTTATGCTAATAAGGTATCCTACGTGCTGTGCTGTGATTGGACCACTACACCTATATAAGCTTGTGCCTTCCTGCAATAAAGCAGACCTGTGTCACTGAACCTGGTCTCCTGTGTCTGAATGCATCTCGGCTGACATAGTCTCCTCACGAGCCCTGGGGTCCGAGACCGGGCAGAAGCAGCGACAACAAAAAGGAAACCAGGAAGGCAGAAGAGTGGCCTCAGCCCAGGTCAGGCAGAAGAGCGACCTCAGCCCAGGGAGAGTGGAGAAGCAGCCTCGACACCAGTGAGAATGGAGGAGTGGCTGCCGCTGGCGGTGACCACACAAATGGACACAAGGGAAGTTTTGGAGGTCATGGATATGCTTGTTTGTTGGTTGTGATGATCGCTTCACAGGTACTTGAATACTTTTTAACAGTATACATAAAATTGTAGGTTTATTGTTACATCAGTAAGACTGATTTTAAAAAAAAAACTTGATGAAAAGCAAATCCTGGCTATCACGGCTGACGGTGTCAACCAAGAAAGTGCCCATTCCTTCATGATATGTTAATAAATCTTCAAATGAATGGCAAACTTCTTACTAAAGAATATTGCATTTTACATAATACTCTGTCTACAATTAGAAAGAAATGCTTGAAGTTCAGCTTTATTAATTCAGCTCTATGCCAAACAAACATATTCAAATAATTCATGGCTTTCAGACTTACTAGGTTATTTTCATGACAATCCTCTAAAAGAAATGCATGACACAATTGAAGCTAGGTAAATATAAGTTTAAGTAAGTACTCTCTGTTGGCAAGTTAATGCAACCTAATTGAAGTAAAATGAAAAATTGCATGTTGTGTCTTACAGAGATTAATGTCAGTGATGGTAATCTATATGTGTTATGTATAAGGTATTAATACAAAAACTAGGTAGCTGTTTTGTTTGTTTTTTTAAGTGAATGTCACATTTTCTAACCTTGAGTGATTTAATTTTCCCTGGTGATTAGGATGTCTGCCATCTGTTAGACTTTGAGTTTAGTAGAATGTGGACTTCATTGTAATGGCATTGATAAATTTTGAATTACATGGGTGAAATTTGAAAACAAACTCAATAGCTAGAAGTGATAGAACTCTAAGATTTTTAAGTTTCTGAAGAGCTGATTCACCCATGCAGGTAGGACTATTCCTAAAGTTATTTGCACATGCATGTTTTTGAACTATCAGTGTTATCACACAGATTCAAAGGAAGAATGTGATATCAAACAGAGCAGTTGAGCAAAGTTTAATCTACTTAGAGTAGAATTTTTCAGAGCTTCTGCACTGGCAAAATGTCCTTGAGAAATGTCCTTGAGTCAAGTACTCAGTGATATAAAATTTACCTTCTTTCTTTTTCTATTTATTTATAGGTGCATGGAATATTCCAAGACTCATGCTTTCTAGAATACAGCTAAGCACAGTCTGGTTTTTGTCAACCTAATTTTACAAAAAATGAAACTGAGTTCCACAGAGAGGAAAGGATGGATTTGTGGGATAACTACAAGAATTAGGTGCTATGGAAAGGACCAGAAGTCATCACACGAAGAGCCTAAGAACTGTGATGCAAATGACACAATGTAATAAATTAATTGTCCTGATGGCTGAGTGTTTGAGGTTGAAGGCACACTAACAGCATGGACACTGATACCAGATCTAAATGCCAGCTCTAGAGAATAAGAGGAGAAACCAGCTTCCTGTTGGAACCAGGAGTTTGAACAGAAAGTATGGTCAGACCAGGAATGAGAACACCACATTAGACATGGTAAAAGATTAAGGAAAAGTGACCCATCATCTTTAACTCCATTTGTATGGCCATAGTCAGAACAATAGAGGACTTATATGAGGTGGGTTTTAAGACTATTTGTATAAACAATAGCTTTCTTTACAACCTTTTCTGACCTGGAGACATTTAATTTCCCCCATTGATCAGGATCAATGCTATCTGCAAACAGGATTGTTAGCTGCTAGCAGACAGAGAGTTCCTTAGAAGGAGACTGTGGTAGTTAGTATTACTCATCAACTTGACTAAATGGTGAGCCACTTAGGAGAAGAGCCTCTGGATATGCCTGTGTAGAATTATCTTGATTTTGTTAAGTGTGGGAAGGATCATTTCCTGGGCAGAGGATCCTGGACTGTATAAAATGGAGAAAGCAAAACAAATATGTGTTCCTTAATGTCTACTTCCTGACTTGGAGATGCCACTGTGGATTTCTCTGCCACCACAGATCATAACCTGGACCTATGAGCCAGACAAACCTTTTATCTTATAAGCTGCTTTTGTCAGGGTATCTTATCAGAGCAATAGGAAAGGAAATGAAGACACAAACTAAAGGTTTTAGGGAAGAATATGTGAGAACAAAAAAGGAACCTTAATATTTTGGATAGCATGGTCTGTATAAGTCACTGTTAGTGACTACATTTCTGGGAGTGGAATAAAGATTGCTAAAACTCTCTCCAGAAGAGGCTCCCCTGTGTGGCTTTTGCTCCTTTAGTTATTATGGACATTTTACTTTCCCTTCCCCCTTCCTCCCTTTCTTCCTTCCCTCTGTCCTTCCTCCTCTTCCTCCCTCCTTTCTATTTTCCTCCCTCTGTTCCTTACTACATTTATACTCCTCAGTCTGCTTGTTTTTCTTATTATTCTATATTGAACTGTTATGTTGTGTTTTAATGCATTTATGATTGTCTATTCAATATGTATATTTCTGTTTTCCTGGTACTTATCAACCTGGAAACCAGTTGTTCAGAAGTAATTATAAATTCCCATAGAAATCCTTCCAAATGCTTAAAGCAATATAAGAAGTACAAATATGTGCAAATTTTGAATCGTTCCTAAATTTTGCTTAGGAAACTTTGGAAGTCGGATGGACTTTCCAGATGTAAGTGAGTTTATCACATCCTTACAGCCAAGCACATTTGTGATGTATGTTGCTATCTATTTTATTGTCATCACTCTGGGCAAATACAACAGTAAAACAATACAAACCAAATAAAGAACATGAAAAGACCTTCCAGGCCCTTTCTTTCATCATCTGGGGAAGTTGGAAATAATATTATTTCTTGCTATTTCTTCTTAACCCTTTTATAAAATCTCATTCTTGCTAATACACATACTGTTTCTCCACTATCAGTAGGCATGTGAAAAGCATGGAACTGTCTGGAGAAAGAAGGCTGCTTAACTCCCCATTGCAGAAGGGTGTGCTAACATTCATTCTTGTTGTCTGGTTCTGTGGTTATCAAGCCATTAAATACACAAAACTGGTTATGTGTTTATTCAACACTAGTTTATTTTGGCACTTTTAATATGATAGGAAAACGATTGAAATGCATTTCTGTTCCACAATGAAAGCTTCAATAAAAGTTTGCTTAGCAACAACAAAACAAAATTGCCAAGACAGGAATGATTGGTGGTTCCTTTAATAATACTACATGGAAGAGGAAGATTTTGAGTTTGAGACTGGCTGAGCCAGCTGGCGAAGCTGGTTCAAAAACAGTAACAACAGCAACAATGAAAATTACCACCTAGAAGCCAGACACTGCCTATTAGAGTCCAGGTCAGTGAAAGGAATAATGGCTTTTTTGGCAGAATCACAGGCCAAATTGTGTAGGTATGATAGAGCTATTTTATGAGTCAATCTAATTCCTTCAGCAGTGGAAATATCCTTAAAACAATATGTTCATGTTTTAAAACATCTACTCACTTTCAGATGTCTTTTGTTCTGTTTTACTGGACTTAAAAAATTATTAAGCTTTCACAATTTCATACAGCAGCTCTTAATGAAATTTAGATCCTCTCTCCCATCCATGACTCCCCAGTCCCCCCACTGGACCCCATGTATTCTGCCATACATGTTGAGGCCTATCCAGTCAAGCATTTATACCCAGACATCCTTCAGTGTCAATTAATTCACTGGAGTCTAGTCAGCCCATCTAGAGATAGTGTGCAAGGGTTTAATTGGCTTTTTGAGACAGGGTCTTGCCATGTAGCCCAGGCTGACCAAGAACTCACTACATAGCTCAGCTCGCCTACAACTTAGCCTGGGGTAACTGGCCAAAATAGAACTCAGAGAGTTAATCAAATTTCTCATGTAGATTTCTATTCATTCCATCAAGAAATACACACTTTTTTTGAAGAAATGCATAGTGACTGATGACCTATAGTCATTGATTACCAACATAGCAGAACTAAGAAAACTCTAAAGTAAAAAACTAACAGGGAAGAAGATATAATACCAAATAAAAAGCTAGCATCCAGATAACATCATTTGTGTTTGGGAATGAAGGTAGATGTGCAGTTAGCCTTTTAGGTTTGGTGTACTAAACAATAAATTTCATCCTTCACTAAAATTTTTTGAGTTGGAAATTTCTTCTTCTGAACATAATCACATTTTGTATTATTTTCCTGAATAAGTTTATTTCTTCTATCTATTCATTAAAGTCAATGGGGATCGAGTTAAGAGAGAAGATTCTCAGGAGAAAAAGACCAGATGAGAGGGAGAAAAGACAGTATGACTATAGCAATAAAATTTATGTATGCATAAAACTTTTGACACATATTAAAACAGTTCCTATTTTAACTATTAAAAATGGATAATCTTTCAAGTATGTGATCTGGAGGCAGAACAATGCCTCAGCAGTTAAGAGCACTTACTGCTCTTCCAGAGGACCCAGTTTAGTTTCCAGCACCCACATCAGGTGGCTTATAATCATCTGTCACTTCAGCTCCAGGTGATTCGATTCCCTCTTTTGTTCTTCACAGGCACCTGTACACACATGGTTCATATACATACACACAGGCACACACACACATAAAAATAAATACATGATTTTTTAGAATTTTAATATTTTGAAAAAGTTAGAGTGCAGTTTTATCTTCGAAGATCCTGAATGGTTGGGAATGGTGTGGTCCCCTCAGAGGTTTCATGTGTTAAATCCTTGGTTGCCCGCAGGTAGATGGGCTTTGCAAGAGCTTTGGATGATGAAGAATTTGATATAATCATGGAAGCTATCTTTTGAGAATGGCACAATTTGACAGTGTCTGTGGGAAGTGATGAAAGCTAAGAAACAGACGCTGACTGTATGAAGAAGGTCACTGAATGTGTATCTTCAAAGGCATATATTGTCCCTTTGCTCCCTGTCTCATGTCTATCATGAAGTAGATCATTTTGCTCTCTTACATACCTCTAAACATGACATGCTACCCCTCCATTCATGGGACAGGAAGCCTATGAGCTAAGTGATCATGAACTTTTACCCTTGAATCAGAGAACCAAAATAAACCCCTTTTCTTTAAATTTTTTACTCCAGGTATTTTATCCCATAAACAAAAACATAGTAACATAAGAAGGCAACTTTTATAAGATACCTGTGAAACTGTGGAAGTTAGGTGAATGTTGTCTTCTTCACCAGTTCTTAGGATCATAAAGGAAACAATAAATAGGCCATATTTTTGTCTGTGTTCCCAGTTGAAAATTCAGTCAACATTTGATTAAGGAATGAATGGCATACAGGTTAAGATCATATTCATGCTAACAGGAAGAGTGTGTGAACTGACTTTGTAGGTGTAAAATATTTTAAGAAAGAAGGATAAATGGACCAGCAGTCCACAAGTCAGATATCTGATTCATCGCGGTGGATGAAGTATATTTAATGACTGGCAAGCCAAAGTAAAAGTAGAAAACTGGGAGATGAATGAAAGGTAAAAGAAGTCTTGGTCCTGAATCTGTTGAAGTGGATTTCTTAGAAAAGGAAATAGAATTTTGTGTCTGAAGATGGGGGCATGCTACTCAGTCTTTTGGAGGGAGTTAGTTTTCTTGAAAAGGATTTTAAATTTAAAAATAGTGTAATATTTAGAGAAAGACACAAAGATGTAGAAAAATTACATAAAGTCTGTACTGCATTCCTATTATTAACATTTTCTAAAGCATGCTACATTTGCTGTAAATAATGAATATATTTTTATAAATAATGACAATAATTTATAAATAATGTTATAGATCATACACACTTCATA
>NW_008339517.1:4852062-4874237 GCF_000622305.1 Nannospalax galili
TCTTAAAATATATGTATTTTTTTCAGAATTGAGCCCAGGGTCTTGTTCAGGTTTTGCAAGTGCTTTACCATTAACGGGCCTCTTCAGCTTGATGCATTATTAGTAATTAAACTTTCTAACTTAAGATTTTCTACTTTCTTTCTAATGTTGCTTTTCTGTTCTTAGTTTCTTTCCAGGGTACATATTGCATCATATTTTAAGGCTTTTGTTGGCAAGAACAGTTTTCCAGAGTTTCCAGGGTCTTGTTCAGGTTTTGCAAGTGCTTTACCATTAACGGGCCTCTTCAGCTTGATGCATTATTAGTAATTAAACTTTCTAACTTAAGATTTTCTACTTTCTTTCTAATGTTGCTTTTCTGTTCTTAGTTTCTTTCCAGGGTACATATTGCATCATATTTTAAGGCTTTTGTTGGCAAGAACAGTTTTCCAGAGTTTCTCTGTTTTTGATAACCTTGAGAGCTTTGGGAAATGCTGCAGGCATTTTGTAGACAGTTCCTCCACTGAATTTGTCAGGTGTTTAGCTCATGATTAGACAGGTCATCTTGGTTTTCGAGGTACGGTGCCAGCATCTTAGATCATAGAAAGGATGCACACTACAACATAAGTTGTCACTGTTTATGCAATTCTGTCTCTTGAATGAGGTGGTGCTTTCCAGATTTCACAAGGGTCAAGTTACTCTTTCCCCATTTCAGGTGTGTCCCCTTTTAAGGAAGTTAGTGCACACAGCCCACACTGGCAGGATTGACAGAATATACCCCACTTCATGATACTGAAGGAGCGGTATAAATTTTGTGAAATTTTCTTCTGTCTTTAGTAAGAGACAAATTCACTTTTTTCAAGCGTTTATGTATATCAGTATGGACTTACAAATAAATATACTTTGTTTAATAATCCAATACTATTTGATTTTCCTGCACAAATTCTTTGGGCTTTGTCTCTTCAATTGTTTCCTGTCTCCTTTTGACTAATGTCCTCTGTCTGTGTGTTTTTAGCTCTTTCTTATTTCTGTGCCTGTAAGATGCTCCGTGTTCATCTTTACATTCCCTGCCACGGTCCTGGATTCAGCTATTCCTCAGAGGAGCTGTAGACCTCCTTTCAGGATGTGTTTATGCTTTTGGATACATTTATAGCAGTGCTCTGAAACTTTCCAGAATTGCATGCCTGTCCCTGCTACTAATTGGAGTGAACAGGATAGATGCACAAGTGGAGAAGATGAATCCTAATGAGGTTTCTTTGACTTCCCATCAATTGCTTGTATGAAGTAATGTGAATCAGCACAAGCTCTTTTGCTGTGGTAAATTCAACACAGTAAGTCTTATGATGTCGAAGGAACCTCAATGTGATATATCCAAATAGGTAGAACTTAAATTATGCTGTTTTACTCTTTGAATTTTAAAATTACATTATTTATTTATTTTATTTGTGTGTGTTTATGTGAGTAGTCATGTATATGCAATGGCGCATATGTGGCAGTCAGAGAACAACTCAAAAGGGTTGAGTCTCTCCTTCTACCATGTGAGTCCTGGAGATCCAACTCAGGCAGTCAAGTTTGGCATCGAGGACCTTTACCCAATGAGCCATCTCACCAAGCCCCTCTCTTGACTTTTTACTCCAATATATTTGAGTATGGGAAGTCTTTTCTCACTATGTAAACATACTCTAACCAAGTCAATTTGTTCCAATTTCTCTAGGTAATCAAGATTTAATTATTTTACCTCCTTGACATAGATCCAGAACCTCGGTCTACTGAAATAGTGAATGCAGCAGCACTTCACATTTGTTTTTGGTGTGATACCGGAAGTCTCACTTGGGGACAAATATTTAGTTGGAAACTGGTCATCTAGAAATTATGACAGATAAACCATTTTTTTTTTATTTTAAAGAGACCACAGTCCAAGTCTTCAGAATTATTTTAGCATATTTCTTACCCATTTATTGGGGGGGTGGACTTTTGTTCTTTCCGATCTGGAAAGCAATCACCTAAGAACACCAGCTTTGTGACCTTGAAGGCGGTGCCCAGCTTTCAAGCACATCATTAAACACTGGCACATTAATCCATCACTGTGCTCTTATCCCCACAGTAATTTCATCACCTGATCCCACACCCTCGTGCCTGTTTATATCTTCCAGCAATAACGTTTGTGTTTCTTCCTACTATAAATTTTGAGGGTGTTTCTTTTCCTAAGCATGCCATCAAAGCATTTATGCATCGTATTTATCTCACTTCACCTAAAATTGTGCATTATAAACATCATGTATTCAGCAAGTAGCTGTTAACTGTATGATGAATATTATTAAGTACTGCTAAGGTATCATCTCCAGGCAATGTGGTTTTAACTCAGGAATCGGAGAATCAGCTTCAGTTAAAATGACAAATGATGGTATAAAGACTCATAGAGGTCATTTGCTGTTGATAACTTAATCCAGAAAAGAAAAAGAAGCAATGTTCAACAACTAATATGCCTGTTGAAACAAAGTCAACATTCAACACTTGTCTGCCCATATGTAGATGGCTTACTATACTAGCGCCACATAGCGCTTTATAGCCACTGACTTAGTTTCTTTAATGCTGCTGTGACAGGTCAACACAGACAAGGTGATTTATAAGGAACAAAAAGTTCATTGATCCACATTTCTGAAGATTTGGAAGTCCAAGATTATTGTACTGTCATTCAATGAGAGCTTTGCTGTTGCAGCATTCCACAGATGAAAGCAGATAGGGAAGAGTGAGAGCTCAAGCCCCTTTCCTATCCATGTGGTAGAATTCTCACGGCCTATCTAGCTCTTAAGGGCCCCAAGCCTTTCCCTGTCTCAACAGCAATTAAATTGGGATGTGAGTGCTGAAGGAGAGAAACATTAAATCCACAGTATCTGTGTACTCATCTTCTGAACCAAAGCATGTTATACCTTTAGGATAATGAAGATGAATTCTCAAAATCCTTTCTAAGGGTTTATAAGAACCTTGCAAGGCAATAATCAAGGCAAGATGTAGATTCCTGATTAATGTTCCTGAAAGACATCTCGTTTTTTTCCCCTAGGGACACAGTATTCTATAGTGCTGATTGTATGATCCAAGCCATTTCAGAAAGCTGTACATCCTGTTAAGCAGAAACATTTGGGAGGCTGGAAGCATTGTTACAATTATAATATTTACAGCAACCCTCTGTTGATTCCCTAAATATGGGCTGCCGCTCAGCCCAGGAAAAATTTCAACATTGAACATTCAAGGACAGCAGGAAGCCCTCAATCAAAGATCATTTATCACTCAATTGTAATAGCTGTTAGTGCTTATGTGATAGACAAGACCATGAATTGCTATGGGAATTAGAGAACTAAGTTCGAAATTCTTTTTACTTACTGCTTAAGACTTTGATATTTTATATGCAAAAGGAAAAAGAATAATTCAACATCATAAGTTTCTGCAAATTCATTGGTATATTTGTTTTCCTGAGATCTTTACATAATCTCTGACCATCTGGAACTTCTGTATTTTTGATTTATTTGTTTTTATGTTATGTATATGGGTGTTTTGTCTGCATGTATGTAAAGCAATACCTGTGGATACCCTGGAACTGGAGTAAGAGAGGGTTTTTTGCTGCCATGTAAATAATGGAAATCAAACCAGTTTTCTCTGCAACAGCAGCTAGTTTTCTTAACTGCTGAGCCATCTCTTCAACCACTAATCTGAACTTTTATGACTTTTTTCTCCCCATGTGTTTTTTTATGATGTATATTCATGTTTCTTTATAGTGCTTTACAGTCCTTATGTTTGTGTGTATATGCAAATGCATTTCTATAAACTTCCCTTATCAGATACACATGTCAAATATAAACAAAGCCAAATATTAGTTAAAGGATAACTTTTAGTCAGTAATACATTATCACTGTAGGGAAGAGTCCAGGAAGAAATAAGCTCAATTTCAGTGCTTATATCAGTAACTGTATATTTTAAAGAATAACAGAATAGTCAGGGGAGCCCAGAGGCTTAGTAGAGTCAGTGGAATAAATAACTGCAAAATGAGGAAATGGCAGTTCATTAGTAACTAGCATTTTTTAAACTTTATTGAGTTTTTGTGTGTGTGTATATTTTATACAGAGCACTCCAAACAATCTTATTCATTTTTATACCTGCATCCCAAATGGTACCTTCTCATGGCCCCCACCCCACCCCTGCTGGAGCCCATATACTCTGTCATCCCTCTTACTGTCCACTGTGTTGTCAATGCCCCCAGCCATTCCCCAGTGATGGTCCCTCTGCTATCTAGACAGCCTATATAGAGTACCTTGTTTTAGGAAGATCAGCTCTTCCTCATCTAGCAGCTATCAGTTGCTAACATTTCTTTAGATAAGATTGGGGTCTGCTGTTCATTTTCCCATTGCTATGCTGGGTTACTGTCTGGGAGTCTCTTGGGCTACCCTGGCCAATAACTCAAGGGAAGGTATCTCCTGTCTGGCCTTGTTTCTTGTTATGTAGCCTTTAGCTATACACATGGACTCTTAAAGAATTATACTGATCACTTTAATCTTTGGTTGTACTTTCTTTTGAGTGTTTAAGGCCATACGGTTGTCCCAGATTAACCAGTTTACTTTTACTCTTAAGGTCCTTTGACGATCTGTTCCTCAGGGGTCACATGGACTTGAAAGGAGTCCCTGGATTCTTTCTTTTACCAGTTCCACCCTTTAAACTAGATCTCTATACTCCTAGAAAGGTGGACAGTGACCTTGACTTCAGATTTTGACTAAAAAATTCAATAGTGAAATTTTTAGAGTTAGAGTTACCTCAAATAAGTATTTTGAGTAGAGGTCAAGGATCAATTTGAAACTATTTATGATTTATGAAAATGTTCATAGGCCAATCTTAAGGACTGACTGAGATAAGGCTTACAGACACTCAGTTAGATGTTAGTCTAGGTAGGAAAATTCCTTGTTTCATGGTAGTCTGCCCATGTTCATTGTAGAGTGGTTTAGCAGATGTGAAATGCTAATAAATGTTCCCTTCAATCATCTGATTAAACAATGGAAATGTCTCTTGCAGAATGTCACCTGGGATGAAAATTGTTTCCAGTGGAGAAACAGGTAGCACAATAAGCTTCTAGTGAAAACACACCACCATAGTCCAAAAGACTTCCTTGGACATCCTGCAAGCATCTTAAACCTAGCTCAGCCTGGATCAGATTCATTCTCTCTTGTACTGCTGGCCACAGAACTGTTACCACTCTTCATTTATCACTTTTTACTAGTGACTTGATTATCCATTCATCAATCTAGGCAAAAATTTGCTATACATTCATAATTCAAAAAGTTTTACTGCTCAGGTGTGCAGCACACATACACGGATATATCTCATTCTGTTGTTTCCTGTAAGCCTTTACCATTTCAACAAATATTCATAGAAAGAAGGTTATAGCTAAGACATATTATATTTATTTTCTAATATTTTATTTATTATTTTTATTTATATGTATGCATGTACTGCCTGCATGTAGGTAAGTGCACCCATGTCGTGCAGTGCCTACAGAGGACAGAAGAAACTATAGGATCACCTGGAACTGGAGTTAAGGACGATTGTTAGCTGCCATGTGGGTGCTGGGATTCGAACCTGGGTCTTCTGAAAGAAAAGCCAGTGTTCTTAACCACTGAGCCATCTCTCCAGCCCTGACATATTATATTTAATGTATTCTACATATATGTTAAATAAATAAAACCATAGCTGAAGGTTTAAAAAAAAAACAACAAGAACTAAAACTGAAATGCCCAAGCATTGAGATAATCAAAATGTCTAATTAAATGAGTAGGATTTAAAAAATAGGTTCTTACAGTCCTGGTCCCTATCATATGTCTTACCTCCTCAGCTCAGGCTGGGCTTCATGTCCACCTCCCTCCCCATGATGGAACTTTGATTGGCTTCAACTTGAACAGGTCATGTCCATTCTGTCACAACTGTTGTGGGTTCATATGTCCAATGCCCTGCTGTCTGATGAACAGTTTCTTTGAATTCTTCCACCGGTACAGTCTCTTATTCTCTGCATGTTGACCAGGTGTGGGTTTCTGTAATAAAGGTCCTTGGTAGGTCAGTCATACTCCAGAGCTGATTTCACACTCAAGAGATTTTGGCAACAAAAATTGGCCTCAATAAGATAAAAATAAGAACATGTAGTTGAACTTGGGTGGGTAGGGAGGTGGGAGGTGGGTGTATATGGAAAGAAGTGGGGAAGTTTCATTGTATGAAACTCTAAAATCACTTAATAAAAAGTATTTTTTTTTAAATTAGGCTCTCTTGGCATCATCTGCCACCTTTTTGCTACATGAATCCAGAGTCACACCCACAATAGTAAGTGATGTTCAAAAAACAATTTAAGATACTCAGCAGTAGTGCTTTAGCTGAAAAACACTGAGATCAGCTCCATTAATCTTATGGCCAGCACAGTTGAGTACTTTAGTATTTGACATGGACACCGCTATTCCTTAGCAAACTATAAAGAGCTATTTCCTTTATGCATGTTTATTTTCTTTTAAAAAATTTTTACTGAACTTTTGTACATTTCATACACCAGTTCTTAATCAAATTTAGACCCTATCTCTCATCTGTGCCCCCCCCAACTGGAGCTCATGTATCCCACCATACCTCTTCAGTCCTATCCAGTAAAACATTTGTACCCAGATGTCCTTTGGTACAAATTCATCCACTGGAGTCTAGTCAGCCTATCTAGAGGTCATAAGTAAGGTCTAACTCTCCCTTACCAGGTAATAACCAGACTCCCAACAGTTTTCAGACTAGGGCCGGCCCACCGCCCATTTCCCTCACTCCACTCTAGGCCCTTATCTGATTGAGTTGACATGGGTCCTGTGCTCAGTGACACCATTGCTGCAAGTTCACATGTGCAAGCTTCCAGTGGCCTGGAAGCCTCTGCTTCATGAACCAACTCTGGCTCTTACAATCTTTCTGCCTCCCTCTTCCACAGTGGTCCCTGAGTCATGGGTGTGTGAGGTTTAATATAGGAGTCCTATCCAGGGACACACACTCTGCAGTTTCTTATTCTTTAAAACTTGGCTAGCTGTGGCCTTCTGTGTGTATCCCACTCTGTTGTATAAGAAAGCTTCACTGGTGAGAGTTGAGATGTACTAGTTTTCTCTCTATGCCCCATTCTGCGATGTACCATGAGCCTTAGGTATACAGGTTCAACTATAGATATGTCACCTAGGACTGAGCATCTCCCAGATGTATATTCTCCATTGTGGTTGCTCTCTTGCCTTCTCCATTCCTCCAATCAATCGTCCGGTCCTGGACCCCAGGGCTGGTGAGGAGCCTGCGTCAGCGTAGCCGCATTCAGACACAGGAGACCAGGTTCAGTGACACAGATCTACTTTGTTGAAAGAAAATGCAGGCTTATATAGGGGCAATAGCCCAATTATAACATAGCATATGGGATTCCTTATTAGCATAGCAGGCTTGTATCCTATTATAATCTAGTGGGCCAGATGCCCTATTAGCAAATAAGTTTCAGTTTCTTTAAGTTTCAGATTCCTGGAAACCATGTGACCTACATGAGTTCTTCATGAGGCTGGTAAGAAACAGGAAACACTGCATTCCAGCATGACAGTCATGTAAGGATAAAACCAATTACAGGACTTTTCACAACACTCCATGTCTGACCAGTTGTGGGATTCTGCAGTAACCTCCATCTGCTTCAAAAAGAAGCTTATATAGTAGATTTATTGGTCAATATGCTAGTTATGGATTGAATGCATTTTCCAAGACTCATGTTGAAATTTAGTTGCAACAACAGCTGTGGTATTCAGGGTCAAGAAATTTGAAGGCTAGATCAAGTCACCAAGATTTCACTGCAATGACTAGATCATGGTATCATCTTGAGAGTGAGTGAGAATGAACCTGGGCCTCTCCTTGTTTTAGTCTCTTGCCTTATGAAAACCACGAACCGTAATATGACTCAGTCAGCAATTCTTCACCAGGTGTAGGTCTTGGAATTTGGACTTCCTAGCCTTTAGAACAGTGAGTCAAAGAAAATAGAATCAGAGCATGATTTAGGAGGATATAATTAAAATTTATGGGTCAGCATATATAATAGTTGTGGAGAGAATAGACTGTATATATTTATCATATAAACAATGTCATATTTTCACATTTCACTATATAAAACATTTCTCACGTGTGTGTGTTTGTGTTTGTGTGTGTATGTGTATGGGTGTGTTTGATATTTATCCTTGGCTGTCCTTGAACTTGCAACAATCTTCTTGCTTCAGTCTCCTAATAGCTAAGATTACAGGTATGAGAACAGTACTCAGTTTTAAACTCAATTATATTGTTTGTTTTTATCTGAGAAAAATAAAGTAAAATATCTGTGCTTTGGAAATTAGAAAGCACAGCTCACCACAGATGGTGGCTGTCTCCTTTCATACAGTCACCTGGATCATTTTAAACAAATTTATATTTAATTCTTCTGGAAAATGTTTAATCAAATCTTGGAAAATTGACTCTGTCAAATACTCTCTGTCTACCCTACATGCCAAGCTTATGCAAAGATTAAAGTAGAGGAAAGCATGACCTTGAAAAGTGAAAAGGCTACCCCTCAGTTAGTACTCTAAGGTACCAAACCTTACTTCACTTGAACAGATGGCACAACAATTACAGATGTGCAGCTGTTTTATGCCATCAAATTCTCTGTGGAGAAGCCGGAGGTGATTGTTATGTAAAAAATGTATTTTATCTCCACAGAATATATTTAATAAAAGCATGAGGTATGTAAATTTGCTAGCCAGAATAGAGACACTGGAAATTCAACTATAGTTGTGTTTACATTAAGAAATTATACTTATTAGTGTAAATCATCTAAATCATAAATTAACACAATAGAAACATCTCTGTAATAAAAAGCTGCCATTCTATTACCACATAGCTTTATTTCTATGAGACTTTACTAGCAATGAATATCAAGCAGGCCAAGAGATGTAATATATTGCTTAATGTGGTATTGGGGAATGGAAAACATATTCCATGAATATGCAAACTGTATTTCCATACATAAGAAATGCCTCTATAAATATATGCCCAGTAATACCAACACAGTTGCATTATTTTCTCAGCATATCTGGTATCCCATATACCTGGAGCTATCCTATATTCAAAGTGTATCTGTTTTTTAAAAAAATGGAATTATAAGTGAAGAAATGTAGCCAGGGTCCTTTCACAGATTGGGAAATATGAAGGACGTTACTGAAGGAGGTGAGAGGGAGAGGAGAAAAACGGGGACCGTGAGGAAAGAAAGAAACAAAGAGAAGAAAGTGTCTGATTTCTGGGTGTGTATGAACTTTAAACTTTGCTGCAATCATTAATTTGCTGTTTGATCTCCATTACAAGGATAGATGGAGGAGACCTAAATGCGAAAAGCTGTCCTGGTCACCCAGTTTAACTCATCTTTCTGAACCTCAAGCTCAATTCCTATGCTGTGGTCTCTTGGAAAAGAATGGAAGTGACCAGGGCAGTTGATAACCAGACCTGGTGATTGGTAGTATCACATCTGCAGAACTTCCTGCTTTTATTTTCTTTATCAGAACTAATAGTCTTGAATGTAAAGGGAATTTTTAAAGAACAAGTATTCTCTCGTGTCTCCTGTTCTCTGTCAGTTTGGAGACTGATCAGTATGGCAATAACCAAACTTCCCAGAACCCTAAAATTACAGTGAATATTTCAATTATGAGTAAAATAGTTTCTTTGTTTAACTCAAAGCGTGATTAGAAATCTTGGGTAGCAAAGACTGAAGAAAACAGAACTTGACCTCCGTCCTAGATGAGAGAGAAAGGAGGAGAGAGGGAAGAGCTCATTCAACAGGGTAAGGCTCTGCCTCTAGAATTCCTGATTTTTCTTACAAATATCACCTATCACTTATTTATTATTATTATTGTTGTTGTTGTTGCTGCTGTTGTGTTGTGTTTTGTGTGTGTGTGTGTGTGTGTGTGCATGGTGTATTTGGGGGCTGCACTCATACTACAGTGTGCATAAGGAGATCACATTGGGGATAGAACTCAAGTCACCAGGCTTGCATACCGAACAACTTTACCTGCTCAGCCATTGTGGAAGCTCTGAAAAACTCTTCTCTTGAGTAGAGAATGTATAGGTAGGAAAGAGTGGTTTGTTCATGAATTGAAATATTATTGGAATATTAGATTATCAGATTAGATTAGATGATTAAATGATGATTAGATTAGATTAGATTAGATTAGATTAGATAAAACTAGATTAGAGAGATTAGATTAGACTGGATTAGATTGGAAATGGAACATACAAAGTAGTTCACAAACACATGGTTCTTAGGATATTTAGACAAACCACTCAGGGTCAATTCCTCTGAAAACTCTATTTGGGAAGAGGGACTCATCACCTTCTGAGTTGTAAGGTTATTACATTCATGCAAATTGATTGAGTGTTTTGTGCTGTGAACAGGGTACAGCTTCCATATATGTAATGTGGTATCCACTTTTCTCTTACCTTATCAAATGCCTGAGAAAATAAAAGTCTTATGCAGAGTAAGATGCTGCTTTGGCTCATAGTCATGAATGTTGTCTTTTGACCTCACTGCTTTTGAACCTGTGATGGGGCAGCTGATCATGCAGGAAGCATATGGAGGAGCAAAATGAATTGTCTAAGGAGAGAGAGAGGGAGAGAGAGAGAGAGAGAGAGAGAGAGAGAGAGAGAGAGAGAGAGAGAAAGATAGAGAAAGGAGATTGGTTTTCCACATTCCTTTTAATGATCAAAAGTCACTAATACCTACCTTCCAAATTTTCTTCTAGCTCCCAATAATTCCCAGCTGAGGATCATGCCTTTAACATATGAGCCTTAGGTGAACATCACAGACACAATCTGTAGCGCTAATTCATATTAATCAAAAGCCCGTCATGTATATAGAAGGACTATGAGCCATTGGGTAAAAGTATCTGCTTCCAATTCCAGTATCCAAAATGCTTAGTCTCCAAGACAGGCTGGCTGCTCTTAATCCCACCCAGCACAGCCAATCTTTTCTGCTCAAGATAGGGTTAATAGTACAAATTTTAGGATCACGTTGCTCTTTGGATACATATTTTAGCCTGAATTCTAATTGTGGTGCTTTGAACAATATTGAATCATGTGTTCCTTCACTTTTTCATATGAGATGAGGATAATCACAGTAGGTCTTGCTAAGGACTAAAAGACAGAAACTGTTTACCCCTGGTTGGTGCCTGCACAAAATTTGTCGTAAATTACTTATGTCTGTGGAAACTGGCCCAAGAATATTAAGTGTGATTTAATCTTGTAAATAAAGCTCATCAACACAGAGTTTTCTTTCCTCTTCTATTTTCTAAAGACAAAAAAAGAAGAACAGACTAATGTCTCAGGAAACAAAAATCAAGCAGCTTTCCTTGCACTGGAGGGTGAAGCACCTTGTCAGTCCAATCATCACTTTGTGCTGCTCAGTGCAGGAAATTAGAGAGTTGATGAGTTGCCACAAGATTCTATGTTCTCCCCCTACAAAGAAAACTCTGTCTCCACAACTAATTAGGCAATCTCCGATTGATGGCATTCAGAATTCAGCAAGGGGCAATATGTAACTCTCTGTGTTCCAAATCCTCTAGAATTATTTCAAACAGAAGTTAGTGCAAATGCTAATATTCATTATATATTTCCTAGGACTTGATTTATTACAACTTTTGCAATTCAACTGTCAAAGATTAATTGCACCCATACACAGTAAAACTCTGTGTAGAGCAGTGATTAAGATATTCAATTGTTTTGCAAGATTGCAGTTGTACTGCAGGGTCCATGTTTTGGCTATTGCTCACAGTAATGTGTGCTCAAGAATGATTCATATACGCACAGTTGTGCCATCTGAGATTTTAGTCATATTTAATATTTAAGGATGTTGAAAAAGTTAAATAAGATAACATAAAAGTAGTGCCCATGCTATATCTGGCATACATATGCATACATTTATGCACATACTTAATGTATTCATTGTTATCTCTTGTTGCTATGAAAGCTCTATTCTAATCACTGTGAGGGAGGGCAGGGAGTTTGGATTCCAGGGGAACCTCTAAGATCATGCTGATGCAAGTGGCAAGCAAGTTATAGATGCTGTGTTGAATAGAGAGCAGAGGACCAAAGAAAGAGCACATTGCCACAGCCCTTCACTTAAAGAGTACTCATCTTTTCTGTCTCCACATTCTAAAGCTGCTGCCCTGATCCCTAATGTGGTTGCAAATACAATGAAGCTTTGTTAGGAAAAGAAGGTCATTCAGTCAGATTCAACGCAAAATTCACTCAGCAGCAGTATTCGTGTTCTCCACATTGCACTGTACTTCCTGGGCTTACTCTTCCTAGGTGGGTTTGGGTAAAGCTTCACTGACCTACATGTAATGGCTTTCAGACAAACCTTAAGTGGTCATTAAATTGCTGAAAAGAAGATAAAGGGAATGGATTCCAAGTATGAAAGTACACACACACATACATTACATGTTGACTACTTTTGTATTGTGAAGATTACTTTCTATTAAGAGATTATAGAAAAAAGTAACATATGAAACATTATTTTATGTTTTTATTTATGTACTGGTTTTGTGCAATATACGCTGGTTTTCTTTTTATATCCTTAACTTCCATCCAGTCTGACTGCCTACTAAAATATATATTTAAGACATATACATGATGATTTGATGCATTTGTGAATCGTGAGTTGATTACTAGTATTAAAGTAATTCATGTATCATCACCTCCCAAAGTCATCTTCTTTTGTGATAACCCTTGAAAGCAAGAACAGATTGCACTATTAATCCTTTACTCTACTCACTGTATGCCAGATCTCCAGTACTTAGTTATCTAATCACTAAGCTTTTGTACCTTTTGATGGATATCAGTTCATTTTCTCCAAGGCACGGCTGTGGTAGCCACCAATGTATTCTGTCACTCACTATGATGTTGATTTTTTTTATCTTAAATATAAACTGTAAGATTGTACAGTATTTTTTTCTCTTCCTGAGTCTGTCTTATTTTGCCATAAAGTTCTCAAGTTTCTTCCATATTGTTGAAAATAACATTTTCCTTTTTAAAAATCTGAATAATATTCCCGTGGTGTGTGTGCTATGTATATGCAGCACATTTTTTACTGTGTGGAGAAATGCTTTCATTGCTTCCAACTGAGCAAGAAAACCAATTAGTTTTCTTAATATTGTGTTGGCTATTGTTTGGAATCACACATTGTTTCTGTAGCCTTCTAACTCAATTCATGAGAGATTGCAGGAGCATAAATTCAAAACTTGCTTGGCAGGGTAGACATAATGGTGAAGTTAGTTTTGAGGGTGAGGGTACACATTGACAGTAGCATTCAGAAAGGGGAAGACACAATGAATGTAGAAGTAAAATGTAACCTTGTGACATTTATTCTTCAACTTTAACTCACTAAACATCTATGAAATAAATACTCTGAATCACGCAGTATAAAGGGAAAGTCTTATTAAATAATGATCAACAGAGGCAGCCTACGAGGAAGAAAGAGAAAGACTGGAGCAGACAGAGAAAAGAGAGACACATATGGATGTTGAGAAAAATGACTGTGTTAAAAATTAAATAAGCAGCATACTTACAAAGATTTAGAAAGCTGACATTCCCACATACACTTGCAAGAGCTGGCTCTGTGATTATAACATGGTGCAGAGAGTGTTAAATAATTTCTATTTTGTTAACCTTAATCTTAAAATAAATATATTCTATCCACTTTAGAAGAATAACCCAGAGGGCCAAGGGCTTTTTATTATCTTTTTAAAAGCTTTTTACTCTTGTTTATATGAATGAGTTTTTCCAACTTGTGCACACATTCTAATCTTAATGCAAGTGGAAATGTGCCTGCGTTTGGAAGGTAGAGCAGCTGTTGTGTTTGCTCTTCTCTTTCCAAGGGGAGCTGTTCCTCATTTCCCAGGGCATGAGATGCTGCCTCAAATCTCATGGGAAAGTGACATTGTGAGTGAGTCCATAACCTCCAGAAATGCATGTTACTAAGGGATAAAGTGCATTCAGCACTGACTCAAAGAAGGAGCCTGTCCTCTCCCTGAGTAGATGAGTACTTTTCACTGCTTGATCCGCTTATGACAAAACCAGCAATTTAATTCACATCCGGTTAAACATTATCTTCAATAAGGATGATGGCACTGAATCTACAGCCTGCCTGTCACTGACAATACCTGAAATGGAACACTGTAAACATTACAGCTGGGAGATTCCCTGAACAGCTGCTGAGCCTTACTGTAAATGTCTAGTTCCTCAGGGGAGGGCTTCCTGTCTGACAGTTTTACAACGCTGCTGTGTTCAGGGTACAGAGACTAGATTTCCTTAGAAAATTGCAACAGGGACAATTGTGGTTCTCTGAAAGTGGTATAAAATACATAGAAGCTTATAATTTACATTTGAATTTGAAAGCAAAGGCATTCTCTTTCCTTGAAGTGCATTATTTCAGCAGGGACTCTCTCAAGTAAATGGTGAATGTTATTTTTCTATACATAGACAGCATTCAAACATGTGGCTTAAATACTGCAAAGATCTGTGCTTTACCCTGTGGGATAACTCAAGTTAGGTTGTTTCTTTTCTCTTTAAGCATCATCTATGAATTACACGTTAGTAATTTCTTCAAGCTTGTGATTACTGCATTAAACTTTGTAATCATCTTTCCTATAAATTTAATAAGTACTATTGTGTTTATAAAAACAAGAATATATTATTTTCTATAACCTCCTTATAGCAAAAATCTGCTGAAGTCTCCCAGTCTTTATTGTTCAACACAAAAAAAACATACATTTATAAGGCTCTAAATATTAGTGCTGTTTAGATGGAATAATGCATGATAAGGTGAGCCACAATAGTAGTTAGACAGAGCTATTGTGGGAAAGGGTTCTGAAAGACAATGGGAAACAAGGATTATACACACCAAAAACTTGTTCTCTTAAATGATGCGAAAAGAACTTGCAAAATGAAGCATTCTCTCTGTTGTCCTATGTATTTTCAAGTGTACTTTTTGTGGTGTCTGACCAGTACCAAATCTGACTAATACAAATGGTCTCCTATTTCTGTAAGAAGTGCTCATTGGACTATCTTTGTTAGTTTCCTAATGAGGCATTTTGTACTCTGGGTCCCAAACAATGTTCTGGGAAAATACCAGCAAGGCGATTATTGTTTCTACAATTTTAAATTAAGGTATCGACAAAGTACAGCTAGTCTCTGGTGTGTGAGGATTAGTAGATTCTCATAATATCAAAATCATGTTTCTTTATGAACAGGCTCGTCTAAATGTGCTCCTGTGATCCTTAGAAGGGCTTGAGCCCTTCTCAAGACTTCTGTGACCTTGACTTTTGTCCTCCTGAGATTTTTAAAAACTGGGCCACAGGCATTTTCATCCTAAAACTTGTCTTTGAATAAAAACCTATTGCCATCTGCATGCTGTTACTTTTCTCATTGATGTGACATATACCTCACAAAAGACAACCTAAGGGAGGGTCTATTTTTGCTCAAGGTTTAAAGGTGTAGTCCATGGTGAGATGGAAAACATGGGAATCAGGACATGAGGTGGCTGGTCTCACTGCACTGATTGTCAGAATGCAGAGAGAGATGAATGTTTCTGCTCAATTGACTTGTTCCACTTTATTCTATGTGGTATCTTTCCACTCATATTCAGAGTGAGTTTTCCCTTTCTGATTACACCTCTCTGCTAATGACTTTATAAATGGTTTTGGAGATTTTTCTCCTATGTGATTCTAAATTCTGTCAAATTGGCAAGACCAACCATCATTTCACCTAAATAGTTATTTTCTTCACTTCGTATACTCTGTAAATTATACTTGAAAACTCAATAGTCTGTTCTTTAATCTATCTCTGATTCATTTTAATTTATTGCAAATAAGCTACAGGCACATTCTATACTCTATGTGAAACAACTTTTGCTAACTCCTCAAATTCATTATGCAGATTTCACATTGGTTCAGCTTACTCAAGGCAAAATTTCATTAAATTTTTGCAACTACATAGAGTCTTTTCCTTCCCACACCTTTGTAATATTATTTTCTTATATCTTCCAAGTCTTGACCAATCAAAGCCTTTTTAGTTTGCCAAATAGCCTCTTGAGGCTTTTCCTATTTTTGTGTGGCCCTAAAGTGTATGATGCCTGTTCCAAGATGTTCATTATATATTTACCTTGGTTTGACATAGTACTATGCACTGTGACTGGCTATCATTGCCAAACCAATGTTGCAGTAGTCAGTAACACAGGTCCCTCCTTACCATGCACATGGACTTGGTGGGTTAAGATTTTACCATATACAATATGGACTGCTTTACAATATCAAGAATTTCAGGCTGTAAGATTTGATCTAGCAGGTAGAGTCAGGATAGGGGTGATGAGATGATTCATGTGTTGTGTTTTATCTAGGATCTCAGAGTGGAGTGCTTGCAAATGATCTTTCAATGTATCATGGACACGTCAGAAAATTAGTTGATTTTAGTTGCCTTGGTAACTCAGCTACTGGAGTTTCATACTATTGCATTCACCATGCTCCTTTGGCCAATGTCATCTAAGATCTAACCAAGTTCAAAGAAATGATGAATCTGTAATCTCTCAGTGGGAGGAGTATCAAGGTGACACAGTAGAATAACATGTGGAATGGAAGATTTTTTGAATCTCTCTTTGCAATGTACATTTAACGCATTATCTACTACAATACCACAATATGTTTTGGACTTGCATTAAACATAAGCAGATAATCTATTATCAAGTAATATAATTTTACCCAGTATGCTATGTAAATCTATTTTAAATTTGTATGAAATGTAGTGCCAACTTTAAGAATGGATTTTCATGAATAACCACTTATAATTCTAGCATTTCTTACTGTTCTAGATCAAATGAATCGTTGTGCATATAATTTATATGAGTTGCAGAGAAGCAGAGATTGGATCCTGGCCATGTAATACAATTTATGAAGTGCTAAAATTAAAATTCACATTTTAACTGTGCTCAGTAATCCTTCTATTCAAGTAAATAACGTCTCATCTGAGCTATTTATTAGTCTATTTTCTTAGCAAAATTGCAATCACTGTGTAAATGAAAAGATTTCAAAGTGATTTCATATGAATAAACTAAACTGGATTATAAGGCACGAAAAGTTAAGAAAATTTCATTTGAATGAAAAGTATATTAGACTCCTTTCTGTTACTGTGATAAAAAAATCAGAGACACAACTGAAAATGCAGAATTGATTATTTTGTCTCAAGGTTTTAGAGATTTTGTTCCATGGCTAATTGGTTCAATTGTATGTGAGTGGGTGGTCAGGCAGAATATCATAAAAAGCATGAGGTAGAACAAAACTTTTCACCTGCTGGTATCCAGAAGTCAGTTAAAAGAGAGGAGAGGAGAAGGGGCCAGGATCCCAGCACCTTCTCCATGGGCACACTGACAATGAACTAACTTCCTTTCAGTTTCCCATCTTGTAAAAGTTCTTCTTCTTACTTTGCTACAGACTGATGAACAAGTCTTCATCACATAACTATTAAGGAATATTTAAGACCCAAACCCATAGAGGGTCAGTCAGTTATCTTTTCAAAGGTACTCTCCATTGAGTGATATTTCAGACAGTGCTGATTTAAGTACAGTGATGAATTTGACATCTCCATTTTTATAAAAGCAAATAGGAATTAAAATTCAAATTACCAAAGCCGGGCATGGTGGTACACTCCTTTATCCTAGCACTTGGGAGGCAGAGGCAGGTAGATCTCTGTGAGATCGAGGTCTACATAGCCAACTCTGAGCCAGCTGGGGCCACAGGGAGACACTCTCTCAAAACAAACAAAAATCAAAAACAAAAACAAAAATCAAATTACCATAACATATTCAGAGCAAAGTAGTGAAACTCTTGTTGGAGACCTATGATAGGCGAAAATGTAGCATTTCACATTCATTCTCAATCTTTAAAAAATTATCACTAAAAGCAAAGTACCTATTGGTTACTATTTCTATTGACATAACATTATTAAGACCAAAAAAAAAAAAAAAAAAACCACAAGAGAATAACTTGCTGTATCAACCCCTTTGACCTTCAGCAGCAGCTAGAGGTATCATAAAGTCTGACCTGTTGAAAGAAAAATTTGAAATGAATGCAATGAAAATTACTTAGGATAAAATGTAAGATTAATTAACAAACCCCTCAAAATTCCAATTTTTATCAATATGTATGACAATTTATAATGCCTGCTGTTAATAAGACACAATTTAAAACAGTAGTAACCCATTTGACCTTCAGCAGCAGCTAGAGGTATCATAAAGTCTGACCTGTTGAAAGAAAAATTTGAAATGAATGCAATGAAAATTACTTAGGATAAAATGTAAGATTAATTAACAAACCCCTCAAAATTCCAATTTTTATCAATATGTATGACAATTTATAATGCCTGCTGTTAATAAGACACAATTTAAAACAGTAGTAACCCATAGCAATATTGTTAATTTTCCTCCATCTGAAGCTGTCAAGTGAAACTGACATCAAGTAGGACTGGGTTTAATGAAAACAGCAGTTGCTGAAGCTATTTTGACAACCATTTAACATATATGTGCATGCACATACATATATATGTGCTTAAACATATACATATATATGTGCTTAAACATATACATATATATGTGCTTAAACATATACATATATATGTGCTTAAACACACATGGATCTATTTATACATATCTATGCTAAATAAATGTATCAATACCGTTTTGTCTTGCTATCCTCCTTCTATGGATTTATTATAAGAACATGATTGAAAATGCATTTAAAAATACTTTACATTGTGATTATTTAAAGATGACTATATATAATCAGTATTCATAGATATAAAACTATATTAAATGAAAATGGTAAGGTGCTAGTTAGTAAATTCTGCAGAGTGAAGAAACATTATACAGGAAGTCTAAACTGAAAATGCTTAAATAATATGATTGAATAAAATATAGATACTGATTTCTATTTGCTTTTACTGTTATTTTATTTTTTAAGATTTATTTTGCTTTTAGTTATGTGTGTATATGTATTTGTGTACATGTTGAGTTCAGGTGCCCATGGTGCTGGGAACTGAATTCAGGTCATCTGCAAGAGCAGTGTGTGTTCTTAACTGCCGAGCTATCTCTCCAGACCCTCACTGCTATTTTACTGTAACTTTAAAATATTTAATCATGAAGAAATATTGTGTATTCATGAGAAAGAGCATTGTTTGTTCCTCAAGTAAATATTAGAATTCAAGTGTCTCTTTCTTTGTAAAGGAAATGTTCTCATCTATCATAGAATGACTGCATTCATTTGGTCATCTTGATTAACTTACAGTATGAACATAACACAATGGAAAGTTGAACATGGATATACAAAGAAACGTTTTATGCCACTCTTTCAAGATAAGTTCAATAAACTGTGTAAATATATGTGGAATACCAGGAAGAATCTTAGTGTTCTTTGTTTATTTGTTTGTTTGTTTTTTTTTTGTGTGTGTGTGTGCGTGCACGCGCAAAGGTGTTGACTACATACCACATTCATTGAACTAAAATAGAGTGAATAGTTTTACCCTCCCCGGAAACCTTGTTTAATTCAATCAAGCTTAACATCTCCATGAGAATGCATTTTGAAATATGTTTTTCCATCAGTAAGGCCCATACAACCAACAAGAGATTTTCTAGAAGATGCTTCATCATTGGTAGGTTCCCATGATTTGCTTGCAAAGTTACATGCCAAATTTACAACCCAATAAATGGAGCCTGTTTATGTCAATCAAGGTCCCATTAATTTTAGGGTACCTTTTTAAAATTATTTCCCCTGTGCATTACAACTTCAAATGCAGGCTCTGCCAAGTTCCTGATGTTTTCATTGTTCGTGTTGAATGTAATCCTATTTCTCTTTGGTATTTTGTCCCCCAGTTTTCCACTCCAGTTTGTCTCAGACAACCTTCCATAGCAATTCTAAACCTACACCAGTTAGCATTTCTGTCAATTTAATATAATGCTGATCCTAGAGCCCTATTTCTCAATTTCCATTTTGTTTTCTGGGCTGTGAGCTGGGCTTAGGGGCAACAGAAGCACTCTATTTGGAGAGAAACCATTTTGCTATAATCATCTTCAGATTTCTACTGATAAGACTCCTTTCTCCAGTTGTAGACTCTTCACAGTGTAGCGGTTTTCTGCTTTATTAGTAGGGAAAGACTTGGCATGAGATTTCATCTTCTGAATGCTTCTGTAGAAATCACGTCTGGCAGGGAAACTCACTGCACTATCCAAGGTGATTTTAATACACATAGATACACAAATAAATACATAAACACCATAAACACATCAGTACACACATATATGAATACATAAATATTTAAATTTAATTCTTGCATATTGGCTTTAATACACTGAAAATATTTTTACAAATGATCCCAGAATTGCAAATTCATTTCTATCATTTTAAAAGAGCAAGTTAACATTTTTCTTACATTTTTATCTTTTCATTATTGGGGTGTATAGGCGGGGATCTGTGCCACAGTATGTGAGAGGTCAGAGGACAAGTAGTGGGCTTTCTCCATTTCAAGGACTGAACACAGGTTGTCAGTCATGGTGGCAAGACCCTCTTTACCTGCTGATCAATGTTGCCTGCCCAAACTAACTTTTTTAGCCTGAACTTTCAGGTTTGTGGCTGACAGCAATGTCCACTGAGACATTCAAGCCTGAACATTGGGCACCCTCCTCAGGCCATCTCTTTCATTTCCTCCCATGCTGTAGTGTTTATCAGTGTCCCCAGTCATCTTGTGTTAAAAGCTTGGCCCCACAGGGGCATGGCTGTGTGCTGCAGATGCCCTTTAGAGGATGGGGCCTTATTGATGGCTCTTGGGTGATAAGGGGCAGCTCCACAGGAGCTTGTGGGCCTCAGGTCTATTCTCTTTATATCTGCTTTCTGGCTCATGAGGTAAATCATTTGCTCTGTCATGCAACCCCACCATGATGTGCTGCTTTGTGAGAATCCAAAGCCAAAGGTAAGAGATTCTTAGAACTCCCAGAAAGAAATGTGAGACAAAATGAGCCTTTTCTCTTGATATACTAATTGCCTTCAGTATTTTGTTATAATAGTAGAAAGCACATTATTACACTCACAAATTTTATCACTTAGTTTTGATCATATCTCTTTAATAACTTTGCTCTCTCTCTCTCTCTCTCTCTCTCTCTCTCTCTCTCTATATATATCACCTTTAAAAAATTACTGGCATTTTTGCAGCTTCTCTCATCCTACCTACAACTTAAATAGCATCTCTATTATCTTCCTGTCTCTTATACATACATCTGAAATCTGTCTTTTTTCACAGTCTTCAAGTACCAATTTCTAAAGCAAAAGAAAGTGATTCATTTTACACTCCTGCTTAGAGTATTTGTTGCTTCCCCCATAACATTTCTGTTAAAGAACTGGAATGATTTCTTATGTTTTTATACCAGAAATGGAGAATGGCTCATTTTTAAAGCTTTATCTTCATTATCTGATTCTTCTCCACATTAAGTCTTTGTCTTAAGACACAAGCAAGCAACAATGCCCTTTCCTAAGGATGATTTCTTTCTTTCTAAAGTGATTTTTTTTCCCTCTTGGGTCTTTACCAAACACAATGTAGAAAGTGGCATCTTTGCTTTTTATGAAAAATAAAAAAAGTCATTCTCTTTCAGGAGAGATGACAACAGCTAAGGGTCCCTGGGTTGGATCGGAAGATGTCTGTGTCAGAAAAAAGTGAGTGCTCCTTCTTAGGCCTTTCATAGGCGTGGCAGCATTTTAGCATTGCATGCTTGGAGCCAGAAGCTGCCTTCATCTACTTGGCAGAGAGTAAGAGAGACCCTGGAAGGGCTGCCAAGTTTTCAGCAGAGAAGTTTTCAGATCCAGAGCAGGGATCCTTAAGGACCAATGGGCTCAGTTCGCCAGCTTCATGCCCAAGGATTTGGCAGGCACATGGCTGTCCTCATTAAATCCAGTTTGGATCATGGCACTTTTTCATTTGTACCCAGCTATAGCCAAGGAAAAATACAAATGGAGAGGGAGAGAGAGAGAGAGAGAGAAAAAGAGAGAGAGAGAGAGAGAGAGAGAGAGAGAGAGAGAGGGAGA
>NW_008339517.1:4874321-4930725 GCF_000622305.1 Nannospalax galili
TTTAATCTAGAAATAACAAAACATCAATCCATTCTTAATTGTCCTCAGAAGCTGAGCAGGTAGGTAATCGCACCTCCTGAGTCTGCCTTTTATATCTGGTTTCTTTCATTTCTTTTTTCTTTATTTTTTTTCTTGCTGCCCTAATTATTCCCCACTTTAAAAATCCCCCCACTGGTTTTAATTAAACTTTCTGTAGTTTCAGCTTGTTCACCAGGCAGTTTCCTTTCGCATTCAAAGCCCAGCCCAGTTCTTGTGTCCAAGTAGTGAATGTTACCAGGGAAGCTTTTCAGATCCCCTGTTTCCTCTGGAGTTTCTCTCAAGCTCACTCCGTGATTTCTGTGATTAGTCAGTAAGAGCTCAGTCCTAAGCAGAGTCTCTGTTTTCCCAGATTAGAGAGGTGGCTGCTGTGCACACAAATTCTCCCTGTCACTTCCTCTTCTCAGTTCCCTCCTAATTGAAATGTACCTCCTGCACATTTTGGTTTCACAAAGCCTATTTAATCATGAATTTAGTTCTCTGTGGTCTCTGCACCATGTAGAAAATATCTGCAGCTAGTCCTGGGATGCTGGGTGAGCTTCTGGGGTCTCCTGGAAAGTGAAAGTTGATTTTATTACTGGCACAGTGCACTTTTTCTACTTGTTTACACTTATTATAATGAAACAATCACAAAGCAATTGCCAATATCGAGAATGGTGTTCCATTATGAAAACTGCAGTCTTAGATTTTATGTTTCTCATATAGTAAAATCATTTAAGGTGAAATTCTTATGGCTGTCTTCTCTTAAGTTATCTGTTTTTCATGCAGAAGTCTGAAGAATAATGTCTTTGGGAGGAAATGTTTGTTGCCAATTGTAAAGGAAAAAAAGCATCTTGCGGACTTTTTGAAGGATATGCTGTGTACACTTGGAAGAGACACAAAGATAACCAAAAATGGTGGCCAGGGACCTTATCAAGAGCAGGATTTCAAAGAGGAAGAACTTGCTGAAATAGACAATAAAACAATGAGATTCTAAGAAAGGTCTTGGCATGGACAGGGCCATCTGATTCACATGTCACGCAAACCTATCCTTGCCCGTTCTTTCCTCCTCTCTCAACACACAGCTCTCTCTATTTTTTGGTCCTTGTTATTGGTTTCATTCTTTTCCCTGATTGATTCCCTTCATTGTCTTTTCAGGAAAAATGTCTTCCAGTCTTAGATGTTTCCTCTAACACAGTGGGCTCACAGAGTTTTTCTTTTTAAATATATCCAAATATAGATATGATCAATCTTGGAAATTCTCAAATAAAATAAAAATAATAATTTAAAGAAATCTATCACAAATTGTTGAGCAGAATCACAATCACTCAACGTAGGGTGAAGGGCTCATAGCTCGTTCAAAGCTGGCATGGGCTCAGAAGAGCAAATACTGTACCTAGTTTTAGTAAATACTATGAGGGCAAAATAATTTTGAGAGGGTACTCTGATAAAGGAGAGAGTGAGGTGGTGGCTGTAGGTTAAAATGAAACAAAGATAAATATCATTGAAGACCTTAGCTTTCCAAACCACTTCTGTCTGAGAGAGTGAATACAATGCAGGCTCAACAACCTTGGCTTGAGAACTTCTAGGGATCATTAACTTCTGTCAAGAGAAAAGAAAACTCTGCATCTTCATCTAAATGTTTAGATGCAAATAATTTGAACAATTAGACTTGCATTTGAAGACATGGATGCAGCTTCCCGTTATGAGGTTTTAGAGGCTTGGTTATTACTCTTTGAATTTAACCTAGTCTATTTCCTTGGTACGATATAGGGGAAGGGAAATAAATGTCATAACAAACTAAAACATAAATGTAAAATGCCCCCAGAAAACCATATTTTCCCTTATTAGTCCCATATAAAGTTGTGTGTGTGTGTGTGTGTGTGTGTGTGTGCGTGTGTGTGTGTTGGCAGTTCTCCTTCCCTTGAGTACTTGGTCAAGTATATGAATTCATTCTTATATGTGCGAAATTGTAAGGAAACATTGTTTTATTTCTAAATCACAAATTTGCTTTTTAGAAAACACACAATCTTTTCAAACATGCTTACTTAAGTCAAATATTCACACTTAAATTATAAGTAGCAGACCAAAACTCACTGATGCATATTCCACATAATGGAAAATCTTTCTGAAATACTTTGCTGATTGTCTGACCAAGGGAGTACGTGTATTAGAAACCTATTCTGTGTCTTGGCAGGTATGATTAGAGGATTCTTTCTGTTGGACCAAGGTCAACACTGCTGGAAAATGTTGTGAAATTCATTTTCATGTATAATATATAATCAACACATAATAAATATAATTCATTAAGTTATATCTACAATAGGAATAATGCTTCTTTTCCCCAAGTTTAAGAGCCGAGTCTACTTTTTATATATTCTGTGCCCACTCCTCTAACACTCTTCTGGTCCACTGACTTCAATTCACTGCACATTTTGTCCCTAAGTTATTTATGATGCTGATTCTTTTGCTATGAACCCACTGTGATATTTTAACTTTCCTTTGAAAGTCAGAATGCCCCAGAAATGCTCATTTGACTCTCATATCCTATGCTTGGTTATGCTGAAGAACATAAGGGCATTATCAATTCTGAGATTCTGTGTATCTGCCACAAGACCTATGGTGTCACTTTAGTGGTCCTCTTAACATGATTTCATTTTCAACATAGAACAAGCTCATTACTCCGTAACACCATGTCAGAAAACATCCGCTGTCGCCTTCATACGGATATGGATAACAGCTGTTTGTCTTATAAGGCAAACAGCTGTTTGCCCTATGTGGCTCCTGAGGCTACAACAGCTTTTGTCTTTGGTATAAAGAAGACTCTTTACCCTTTGGAGATTCAGATGACAAAGTCCCATGAGGTAGACGCAGCCAGGCCTCAAAATGATGATAATTTTCAAGCATCACATTTTCTCTTTCCTGACCTGCTGAGGTGAAGCCATCTGGCTATTTGCTTTCCTCCTCTGATTAAAGGTTATTCTCAGGGTTAGCTTCAGAGGGTTTGTATCTGGTCAATTATTTTTATTTCTTTTTCAAAAATATCAGGACAGTACTTACTGTGTTCTGGCTGTCTAATGCCTGACTTATCTTTCAACATGTTAGCATATGATATGAAAATGGTTATTTTCTAACATCCTGTGACTAAAGTCAGATAATTATTGAACAGATTTATTTTATTTTCCATAATCAATGCTGAAAGAATGCAGTCTACTTAGCCTTAATTCATTTTGGAGTATGTCCCATAAATGTCTATGCTTAGAATTTGAAAGAAAGAACTGCTCTTTTCTTTTTAAATATTTATTTTGATATTTATTTATGTGTATGTTTGTTGTCTCTATGCATGTATCTGCGAATGTGTGTTAGGGTGCTGCTGACATCAGAAGAGGATATTGGATTCCCTGGAGCTGGAGTTACAGGCAGTTGTGAACCACCTAATGCGAGTGCTGGGCATCAAATTCTGGGCCTCTGGAAAAGCAGCCAGCACTCTTAGTTAACCACAAAGACATCATTCCAGCCCCAGAGCTACTGCTTTCATTTACAGATTATATTAATTCTGAATAAAATTGATTCTACCTGAGACAGATATAATTGACATTGCAAAGTTTACAAAGTAGAAGTAAACACCTATTAAAATTGCTTTTAGTAAGAACTATTATTTGCGAATTTTTCTTTTTATTCTCCTTATTTTCCTTTCCTTTCTTTCTTCTTATAATATCAACTTCAGCCACCAACTAGTATATCCATACTAACTTGATACCTTTATTATAAATTAGTTAATTTGCTTATATGGAAAAGGGGTCTTGCTACAGCATTCTGGCTGGTTAGGAGCTCAGTATGTAGCACAGGGTGGCCTTGAACTTAGAAACATTCTCCTGGCTCAGCTTCAGTGCTGGTACTACAGGACTGTGCCCAGCTCAAGATTTCTTTTAATTGACTGATTTTGTCATTTGACAATTTCATATATGTGTGTAATATATTCAAATTACACTCCGTGCTCTTATCTCCCTCCCTTCAGTCTAATCAATCACTTTCTGTCCTTACCAGACCTTTTCCCAGACTGATGACTGTGGGTTTTGTTTTGTGATCCATTTAGTTTAAGCAGGGCTGCCTGCGTGCTGCACCGGATTTTGTCACACCCATTGCTAGTGCTGAAAATATGCTTCCTAGAAAAATTTGTTAAGTGTTAAAAATAACTATAAATGTTAACATCTACTATAAGAAATGAAGTCATTTTAGTAAAGTGTTGCTAAACCTTAAATGCAGACTTGGGGTCTAGCAAGAAGAAGGTATGGTGCATGGCTGGTGATGGTACTGGAGAATATCTAGGCATTGCAAAGCAAAATGAGCAAAATCAAACAAAATTAGGTGAGTTTGGGGTGAGTACTCTGAGTAAATGATGAGAGGACAGGATCAGCGGGGCCAAGGGAACACAATTTAAAGCCTTTTGAGGGGCAAGGATTGTGTTTCAAATTCGATAGGAAGCCATTAGAATCTCAGATTTATGGTTGTCCTACTTTAACTTAACAATTGGTATGACGGGCTGAATTTTAAGTGTTTAGTTACCAGGCTTCAACAACTGTAAACAGTACTGTTAAGACCATCCAAAATGAGATAAGGGCAATTATAGAAGAATAACAAAACCTCTCCAAGTATAGGAAATGTCAAGTAGACATGAAGCAGAGACAACATATGCATGCAGCACCATTGGAAGGTTTGACAGTGACAAAAAGCATAGGACAGTGACAGAGGGAATAACACCTAAATTCAACCTCCACGTTACCTTTAACCAGTAAACGGATAGTGTGCATTCCGAACAGAGAAAACAGGATGCAGAACATGCCAGGGAGATAAAAGATGATTTGGAAAACTTTTTGACAACTTGTTTTATCTAAAAGTGATCATATTTTAGGAAGAGAGTGAAGATAATGCAGAAAAGACTGTGCTTACATTTGGTATTAAGAGGAAAATTATATCTACCCGCCTAGTGTCTAATACCTAGCTATCATCGATATCCAATAGGTCTTGGTAAGTCAGATTAGATGGGACTCTGACTCTGTTCTGAAAAGCATATCTACACTTTTTTTTTTTTTGAGATAGGGTCTCCCTGTAGCCCCAGCTGGCCTGGAACATGCTATGTAGACTAGGCTGGCCTTGAACTCACAGAGATCCACCTGCCTCTGCCTCCAGAGTGCTGGGATTACAGGTGTGTGCTACCATGCCCAGTTTATCCACACTTTTAGTATATCTACACTTTTTAAAAGTCAATATTCATTTCTTTTTGAATTTATAATCCAGTGAATCTGTCTCTTTTTATCTTATGATAGTCTCTAAATTTCATACAAAATGATCTGAAAAGAAATCCTGGTGTAAATACTGATTGTAAATGCTACCTCTGGTAGCTTCAAACTTTCCAAAAATTACAAACTTCATTTCCATGTCATTGTGATAGCAGCCAGAGAGTTTTTAAAGTTTTTATTATTCCCTAAATTTCAGAATTGAGACATCTTCTATAGTGATGTTTCATCAGATGTTACAGAAATTGTAGTAAACTTTATCAAAGCCCCTATTCAATGATGTAATCAAGAGTGAACAGATGCATGGATCTGCACTTTTGATATGGCTAAGTTTAATTATACAGTATGTGCAAGCACTCAATTTTATGAAGGTGAAAATAGGATACCTTGCAATAAAATGAACATTGGCATCAAAGTGTTCAAATTTGCAGATTTCATGTACTTCAAAATAGGTTCCTTTTCTTATCATTCAATTGCAAAAATATCAAACTCCTCTGGGAATTTAAATCTACATAGAGCATGGTAACGTGATGCATCCGTTTCTATTGCAGAAAGCATGGGAAATAAATGGGTGTAAGAATGATTGTGACAAATTTATTTGATAATAGTTAACAGCCTCTCTACAAGTGATCCTTAGAATAAACACACACACACACACACATAAACAGAGTTAAGACCTTTGAGACTGAGGGAGCAAAGGGTCTAATTGACAATAAAAGCAATCCACATTTCAGTCCTCTCACCTTCCTCCTTCCACCTCCTTTGTCTTCAAACTCATTCTTCCCCTACCTGTTTTCACCATGTGCTACATAGCTTCATTTGTCCCCTTGACACACCTGGAAAGAGGAAACCTCTATTGAGGCATTCCTCTATCTTAATGGCCTTTGGCCATGTATGTGGGGCATTTCCTTAATTGCTGGTTGATGTGGAAGATTCCAGTCCTTGGTGAGCCATGTCACCCCTGGGCAGGTGCAGCTAAGATATATAAGAAAGCAGGCTGGGCATGAGCTAGGACAGCAAACCAGTAAGCAGCACTCCTCTGTCGTCCGTGCTTCAGCTCATGCCTCCAGGTTCCTGCCCTGAGTTCCTGCCTCAGTGTCCCTGGATAATGGACTATGAGTTGTAAGTCAAATACACCCTTTCCTCCCCACGTTGCTTTTTGTCATGATGTTTATTACAGCAACAGAGAAAACAAACTAGGATACACCATATCCTCAGAGGTACATCAAATATTATACAGAAAAGATTAAGGAGCAACCTTTGTATGATCCAAAATATGTGATAAGAAACACTTACAATATTTAAGACAGTACATGCAAATCTCACAGCAAATTGGACAGGAGATAATTTAATAATAGAGAATTGGATGTAGCTAACCAGAGAGCGTGAAGATTTCTTGATTATCGAATATATTCAATTGGTGCAGACAGCCAAATCAAAGTTTCAGTCCAAATAAAGTTTATTTTGAAGCCTCATTGCTTTACTGAAATTAACAGAATTAACCAGATAATTGGCAAAACTATGTTTCTGTTTGTGTGATATGAAATGAATTCAGGTGACACTGCTTTCCCAGGTGTATATTAGACACAGCTGGGATGCCATCTGTGGGTCTTGCTGCTTTGTAATTTGAGTTCCAGAAGCTCCAACTATCTTTGGTTTTCATGGAGAAAGACTGGCATGATTTAAAAAAGCATATTTGCATTACGCTGCTCTATATTCCATTGCTTATTGTGAAGCTTTGGTAAAGATTCTTTACAACTTTGATCTTAATTTCCTCATCTATATAGGAGGGAGATAATTGCAGTAACTTAATGGTACTATTCTGAAAATTAAATGTGCCATCATATAAAGTGTTTAGCGTGTAATGTTTTGCATGCAGTTGATACCCAGTGTACACTGTCATGTATATGGCTTACTGTCATGATATCACTAATGCACCTGTGAAATAGAGTTTTACCCTAGATCCCTGATATCTACACTGAATGTAAAATGGTATTTGGGAGTGCCTCCAGTATCATTTATGGAGTAGCCCTTAGTTAATATGGAAAATCAGTCAATGGTTTTTAAATGATTTTAAAGAAACATATTATAGAACATAGGCTATGCACTGCCTAAGCAAAATTCTTATTAAAAAACATACATCTTTAGTTAGGACTAGGAAATGATGAAGTGATTTCATATATAATTGTTTATAAAGGTAGTAGGTAGATTTCCTGTTTTCTAGTTGCTTTTGAAAATTTATCCTTTTGGTATGTTATTATCAATTTTTATTAAAATAATTTTAGAAATTCATCTGTGTGTACGATGTATTTTTAAAGAATTTATGGTCCCTATACCATACATATAAATACATATCTATACATATGTATGGTATCTATCTCTATTTGTGTTCAAATATATGTGTGATATAGTCATGAGCCTGTAGACCATACATGTATTTTCCCTCATCATCATCATCATCATCATCATCATCAATTTCTCAATGATGGATACTTAATTTTTAACATATACTACAAAGAAATTAGTAGTTTTGACAGTAAATAATGTAAATCAGTACATTGAATAAGTAATTGTTTGCTCTTTCATTTTATTACCAGACTAGAAAGACAATCAAAATTGTTTTATATTTGCAATTCTAAAGATTGAACCTGGACTCTTTCACATGTTAGGCAGTCACTGTACCAGTGAACCCATCATCAGATGTCAATCTACAGAGAGTTCGAAGCTGAACTTGTAAATACCATGACTAGACCCTTTGTCTGAGCAGCTTCTAGTTCCTTTGCATATTCATGTATCAGGTGTTTGACAGACTGAAGTAAGTCAATCTGAACACTGCTTCTGAGAATTACACCAGTTCTTGAAATTCCTTTCAGGGGATATAGCAATATATCCCTTAAGATCTTTCTTCCCCCGCTCCCAGCCAATGATCCCATTCTTGTTTCATGGATTATATAGGTGCTCCAAATTAAACACAAATTTAGGGATTCAATACCAAGTACCACATTTTAGTGAGACCACATGACAATTGTCTTTCTGAGTCTAGGTTGCCTCACTCAGTATAATGTTTACCAGCTTCATCCTCTGACCTGTAAATTTCATTTTTCTTTACAGTTGAAGAACATTTCATTGTATGCAGGTGTCATATTTTCAGTGTCTGTCCATTAATGGACATCTAGGCTGTTTCCATTTCTTAGCTGTTGTGAATAAAGTAGCTGTGGACATGGATAAATGTGTTTCTGGAGTAGGAAATAGACTCCTTCGGGCATATGCCTAGGACATCACACACATTGGTCACAGGGCATGGAGAAATCTAGTTGGTATTGACAAAGAAAATTCATACTTGCTGGTATCTCTCAAAGCACTGGAAGGTGCTATCAGGATTCAGGGGAAAAACATTAATAGTTTTATCCAGCTGTGAATGCTGTGAACTGCATGGATGGCCTGCATCTCAAGATATGCCCTTGGGTGTAATAGTGGCACACATGTTATGGAAGTAGCCAACTACTTCCTGATTGTTTTTAAGCCCCATGCCACAAGAGGAAGCACATGGCTGGGACTACACATCTAGTCATGAACACTGGGGATCTCAGAAGCTCCAGCATTGAATCTACTACTATCATTTTGCTACAAAGACATAGAATCAAAATGCCCTCCACATTTGAATCTCACTACCTTAAGTTAGTGCTGTCCTCATCAGAGAAATACCTTTGTCCAGTGGATGGCAGTTAACACAGAAATTCACAATTGATCAAAGTGCAAAGTATAAGCGACTTTGGAGTGCTTGGCTACAAAGGGGTCTTTTTGGAGTGGAAAGGTTGTAGAAGCCTAAGGTCTGGGAGATCAGAGCACAGCAGTGTCTTCTGGACATAATGGGACCACATTATTCATGAACTCACAGCAGCTGTGGTCGCCTGCACAGAACCTGCACAAGATCAAGTCAATCAATGTTCTAGCACAGAGTTGGAAGGAGCTCATTACACCCCCCATCTAGCTGAGGAACTATGGACTGCTGATGGCCTCTGGGAGAAGAGTCCGTTTTCTTAAAGGGTGTGGCTCCTGATAGAGCTACTGTGCTCTAGTAGACAACCAACCACCCCCCCCCAAATATATGGGCATCACAAATTTGAGTTGATGGGTCATTAAAAAAATAGAGGACATGAAGTTGGAAGCTAGGGAGGTGAGGTGGATCTGGAAGGGGTTAAGGGGGTGAGTGTTGGTAGTGAATATGATAAAAATAAATTGAATGAAGTTCCCAAAGGATTAATGAAACTATTTTAAAAAACAATAGTCAGAAATAAGGAATATGAAGCTGATTTTAGGGAGTGGAGAAGGAGATAAGAATGGATAGGAATAAATTGATAAAAATTACTTAGCCAAAGTTCAGACAAAGTCTACTAGAGCTAAGTGTTTATATCCCATATGCACCCATAATGGTAAAGCTAAAATATGTGGCAGCCAAAGAACTATAGGAGAACATCCACAACAAGGTTATGAATGACTGATAGTCCCAATCTAACAACTACTCACATCCATCAAAAATGGAAAGAAACGTTTGTGATCTAGCCACACCTTGAAATTATACATAGACAAGAGGATGACACAGTATGCATGAGTCCCAGAAACAATGTTGAGAAATACAGAGAAAACAGGTGTGGACCATGAGTTCCATTTACATAATATCCACATATCCACATTTGTTCATGGATTTAGAAATTATAGTTTCACATATATATCATGTGGGGACAGATGGATTGGTAGTAAATGGATGGAACATGAAGATGTTTCTAGAGGTAAATAATAGCCTTTTATTTAAAATGGGGAGCCACCAAATGGGGAGATTATTATGAAATTTACTGGTCTAGTATTATATGTGTACTGAAACAAAAAAAACAATGCTCCTCTGCATTGATGACATTAGGCATATTTTTGCCGTATGAAGAGTGCCCATTATTTTGTGTTTTCTCCATTTCTGTTTTTTTTTGTGTGTGTGTGTGTGTGTCCTGAATCCAAAGCTTTGTCCCTCTCCTTTATCTGATTTCTGAGCATACACTTTTACCTGGCATGTTGGTTTCATCTGTAGCTGTCTGCCACTCACCTCTCTTCTCCTAGGTCCTTGGCCCCCTGGGCAGGCAGCCCATTCCTCCATTTTCTCACCCTGCCAATCAGCACATGTCAATGCTCCTGCTTTCCACTGTCATTTTACAGTAGGGTTTTCAGAGGAGCCAGGTTGGCAACCTTCAATGCTCCCCCACCACCACCCCGGCTTTGGCAATCTCGTTCCTGTGATGGCCCCAGGGTCTGCCAGGGCTGGGTCATTTCCAGTACCTCTCCTGTGAGAGGTTTCCTCCCCCACATTGTCCAGAGGGTTTATATTATTATGATTATCCGTAATGGGCTTTCCATCCATCAGCTGTCAAAAGCTCTCACTACACTTTATTCCCACTGTCTTTTCATTTTCACTTTTTAACTGAAAGGAAAACAAAACAAACAAGAGGTTTATAATCACCTCAATTTAACATTTGGAGTGACAAAAAAAATAAAAAAGGAAAAGAGAAAAATTGGCAGTAGCTGAGGCTATTTAAAAGCTCAGCTGCCTGTTGGCTTTCCCTGTTTTGTTTTATTTTCCTCTTTACCCCTTTCCTGAATCCACCGTCTGCCTGCCACCTTCCTGGAACCTGAGAAATCTCCACGTGGCGATAGCTTTCAATACCGTTAACCGGCATCATTTAACCACAGGTTTTAACCTCTGGTTTATAGCAGCTTGGTGCACTATGAAATCAGTAGTCTTGTCGCAGCACCAGAAAAAGACTTGGAGAGCTATTAAATTCAAAATAATTGTTTTGGAAATCGTGATTGCATGCTGTACCCACTAGTGCAGTCATAGTTAAGAGAGCATTAATCTGTTTTTCCCCTGAAACCAAGTGTTTTGCAAAACTTTGCAGCTTGGCGTTTTCCATTACCCAGGCCCAGCACTAGATAAGACTTTCCAGTAAAGGAAGTTTTAAAGTATTCCTCATACACAAAATAATCAAGGATATATGCATTCAAATGTATAAGGAAATGGAGTTTCAAAACTGAATTTGTGTGTCTGTTTTGCCTTCAGCAAACTATCAGAGACTCCTTTTAATGGAAAATGCCTTGGCCAGTGATCAGAATTTTGGTTAAGGGCATTTTAGAAAACAGGAATATAATAATTATTGTAAACAATTTCTAATTTAATGATGGTGTCCATTTCTGGGAATTTATACTTTTGTGCATTTTGCTCCTTTTTTTTTCTTTGTTGAGCGGGCTTCATAACTTGGTTTGATTGATTAGCATGCAACCAGAAAAAAAGGGATGCTACCTCTATCGTGAAGTTATCAAGGGATATCGGACATGAGGTTGGATGCACTCTTACTCACTTGTTCTGAGGGAATCCAGTTGCCATGTTGTGAGGTATTCCATAGAGAAGTCCATGTGGCCGAAAACTGAAGGTGTCCTCAAGTTTATGGTAAGCTAGAGACCAAGGCATCTTCCAAGTTCTCCTGGAGGAGCTAATTCTAACCAACAATGACCCTGGAGGTCTATGTGCCCCAATGGAGTCTTGAGAAGATAGTGGTCAACCTGGATATTTTTTCCATGGCCTCATATACCTGAAGCTAGAGGCTCTGCTAAGACTCAACCAATCCTGATCCATTGAAAAATGAAGCCAGGCACGCTTCAGTCTTAGAAGAATACCTCACTTGTCCAGGAAAAATCATGAGAACAGTAATAATAAAAAAGTTGTTACAATGGCCTGCATATTTTTGTGTGTTAATGTTCTTTTAAAAGACTATTACTTCAACTTCAAATATATGCATTTGTAAACACATATTTTTTAAGTTTTAAAATATATTATAAATGAAAGTAAGAAATGCCAAGACACTAAAATGGTACCAACAGAGCTTCATGTTCAGAATATAATATTCTGAAAAGTTTGATAATGAAAATTTCTTGAAGAATGCATTGCTTTTAAGTCCATCAAGTCCTAGTATCTTAATGTTAAAAGAAGAACTCATTGGAAGGGGGAAAGTGTAAAAAGGAGAGCTGACCAAGCATGTGTGGAGCGAAAGTAAAGATTCAAGAATTTGGGGGAAAACCATGACATAACTCCAACATTAGTTAAAGATAGATAATATTTAAAAATATTTCCTAGTGACCTATCTACTGAAGCTATGTCATAAACTATTCAAAATGACAATGTAAATTAATAAGTGACTGAAATGTAATCTGATGAGGAATAAATCAGGAGGACGATGCTGTGCTAGTCTGCTTTCAATTGCTGTGACAAAGCACTCTGACCAATACCAACTTGGGGAGGAAAGGGTATATTTGGTTTATATCTCCCTGGTCATAGCTCATCATTGAGGGAGCCCAAGATACGAACTCAGGGCAGGAACCTGGAGGCAGGAGCTGAAGCACAGGCCATAGAGGAACACTATTAACTGCCTTGCTCACCTGGCCTGTGCTCAACCTGATTTTTTATACAACACAGGCCCGCCTGCCCAGAGGTGACACCACTCACAGCCGCTGGGCCCTCCCACATCACTCACCAATCAAGAAAATGCCCCACAAACATGGCAACAGGCCAATCCAATGGACGCAATTCCCCAGTTGAGGTTCCCTTAACCCAGATGTGTCAAGTTGGCAAACCTAAAGCTATGTAGCACAGATCCTTTCCACATGATATTGAAAATACATGCTCTTCCTCCTGCCTTCCCATCTTTGTATATATGTGTGTTTGTATGTGTGTGTATATGCATATTACACAAATACTGAAAGTACAATTAAGATATAGTCAATATGAAAACCAAAATGTTTCAAAAAGGTTATGTATTTGTAGTGAACTATAGGATTATATTACATTCACTTATTTCATATGAATAGAATCATATTGTTTTCAATAATACATTATATAAAAGTAGTGTTAATAATCACAATAGCAACAAAAAACATAAATCATCCTTTATATATTCTTTCTGTGTAGCATGTTAAATGCACTTAATCTTCACAACCCACAGTGTTGATACTCTGAATATGTGTCTTTCATTTTTCTTCTACAAGGATATTTTTTCTTTAGACATGGATATTGGCAATAATAATCTCACATCAACTCTGTAATAAATTATCACAAATTTAGTTGCTGAAAACAGCACAGATTAATTATCTTACTGTTCAGGAGGTCAGAAGTCTTGAAAATGTCCACAGGGGTGACCTGTTTTCTCTGATTTTCTGACTTCTAGAGACCGCCTGCCTGTCTTGCCTGAGGACACTTTTTCCACTTTCAAAGTCGGCAGCACAGCATATCCAAATCTTTCTAATTTCTGTTTCCATCATCATTTCTCACTCTGGCCCACTTGTCTCTCATTTTGAAAGACTCTTGTGATCTTATTAAGTTTAAATTAATGATTGGGTGGCATCATTCCATCTCAAGATCCTTAATCTTATCCAAAAAGTTCTTTATGCTATGGAAGGGTACCATCAAGTTCTAGCTCTAAGGGATGTTTTTCTGTCTACCATAGGGTTTAGTTTTGTTTGGAAAAAAAAATCTCAGTAAACAAGAACCAGACGGAAACATTATAACAAATGAACTTACAGGGTTTTGTCTTGCTCGTCATGAAATCTAGTAATAGAATTTTTGTCTCCTTATCCTCACTTTAATGGCAAGGAAGTTATTGATATGCCATTCTAACCATGACTAAATATTTCATTTATAAAGGCAGTGTCACATCCTCACATACACGATGTCACTTGTGGTTCAAAGGACATAATATGTATCAATTTATTAATTCTGCCATGGACAGGCATCCAGCATCATGCCTGACATTCAGCCTTTGATGTTGGAAATAATTTCTGACATAGTCATTTAAAGGTCCTAGTAGTACTCACAAAGATTGACTTACAATAAAAGTTTGAAAGAGTCAACTTAAGAAAATAACATGCAGAAAGGCAAAATAGTAAAGAACTTTTTATTTCCCAGATTGGGAAACTTAATTCTTTGACATGGAGAGAAATTAACATCTAGTAGAAGTATCCAGTGTAAAGGACTTGATATTTTGCTAGAATTTTCCCCTCTCTATAACTTCCTGTAAACATGACACAAAGTAAATGATAACAAGAGGCTGCTTGTTATCACAAAAATAATGACCTCACAGACTAAAAAATTGTTTAGACAATTTAGAGTCTATTGAAAAATTGTGTTGCTTACATTTTTCATCACTATGACCAGGTTTCTGCTAGAGCCCAAGGGAGGAGAGGTTTATTTGACTCACACTTTAGAAGATACAGTCTATCATAGTGGGGAAGACTTGCAAGCTGCAGTAGCTTCAAAGGTAGTGATGGAAGCTGACTATGAATTTTCACAGGAGGCAGAGAATTCAGGCCAGAACAAGATGCAAATGTGTTCAGGGCTTGCTTCTGTAAGATAGACCACCATCGCAAATGTCCCATTGTTAGATGGTCACCATCGTTAGGTCTTCTGTTAGATAGACCACCATCGCAAATGTCTCGTGGGTAATATCTATCCTTCCCCTCCCTTCTTTCCTTCCGTCCTTTTCCTTTGTTTGGTACTAATAAATGCAGCAGCAGTCCTTTAGAATAAGTGACATACAAAAAGTAATTGAAAAAGAGTGCTCCCAGAACAGTGCTCAAAGCTGTCAACCAAATATTCAAACCCATGAGCCTATGGATCATTTCTATCTCTCCCCTCCCTTCCTCCTTCACCTCCCTCTTTCCTTCCTTCCTTCCTTTTCCTTTGTGTGGTACTAATAAATGCAGCAGCAGTCCTTTAGAGTGACATACCAAAAAATGATTTAAAAAATGCATTAAAGACAAGAACATATATTTCTCCCGAGTGGGAAATGAAAGCTATGGGCTTGCCAATAATGATATATTAGTGATTCAAAACAGAATAAAATGACTCAGAAAACCAAACCTTTATTAGTCCCATTTTGATGTTTACAGTTAAGTAGAGAAAAATCAGAAAATCTAGTGGGGCTCCTTATTCTGCCATTTGCCTACAATGTTACCCAAATCAAGTTAATTAATATCTTGAGACTTCATATTTTTCATCTCTACTGAAATTTGCAATTTCACCAGGAAATGCAGGTGACTCACTCAGATTAGTTCTTGGAGTGCTTTTGGCCAGAGTTCATGCTGTTTAAAAACAACAACATGAAAAGAACCCACTCTGCTTTATTTTAAATTTAAATCAGAGAATATTGTTAGTTTGATTATAGAATATTCTCAAAAACCCCAAAGAGTAGCTCTCTTGTATTTGAAATTAATGAATTTTATAGCTATTTAATCAAAGGTCTATTGAATGGCAATGATGTGAGGAACCTCCTGCTAAGTTTCATGGGGAACAAAAAGTGGTAAGTGGGTTTGTCTTCAGAGAACAGCGACTGGTGGAAAACTAACACATGTTTTCCGAAAATGTAGTGTATTTAGGAGAGAAGTGGTTTCAGTCACTTCTGAAAAGCAGCATCCCAGCTTTCCCACCGATTCTCCAACTTGCCAGTCTCCTATACCGGGGCTCTTTGCCAGCTCAGTCTGCAGATCATACTCCTACTTAACTCTTTATTATTATAACCATAATTAATTATCTTATTTGCAAATCTTATACTAAATAGTTTTGTAACTACAAATATAAACATGTGTCTATTATTCACTAATGTGTAACTTTTATTTTGGTTAATTGGCTACTGTCTTCTGAGCATAGCACTAGTCTGGCCTAAAACAAAGAGATGTGGGGCTGGGAAGAAGGCTCAGTGGTTGACTGAATACTGCTCTTAGAGAGGATCTGAGATCAGTTCCCAGCACCCACAGTGGGTATCACAACTGCTTGTGACTGTAGCTCCAGGCAGAAGCTTCTAGTAGGCACCTTCTCGCTCTCTGTATCTCTGTCTCTCTGTTTCTCCCCTCCTTCACAAACACACTTACAAATATTTTTTAAAAGGAATACGATGATGCTATGATTATTTGAATGCATTGAGAATGATCTAAGGGAAGAATGAAAGTTTTCTTGTTTAACCATCTAGTATTTCTTAATCAACTCTGTGAACAGGAGGTAACATTTTGTTATCTTTTCTCCTGCATCCAGGAGAAATACCTAGTACAGTATTAAAAAGCTGAATATGTACTCTTTAAACTAATGATGAATGACCTCTAAAATACAATTAGTGTGATACTTAAAAATACTAAACTTTAATATAAAAACCACATTTTACTTAGTAGCTTACTGGTTAGCCTTTAAAATATCTTATCAGTATTGAAGCAACATTGTCATTTTTGAAGTAGGTGAACATGTTTTAGGATATATTTTTGTTTAAATACCTCATTTATTACTATTTTTTTAATGTGTATGAGTGTTTTGCCTGCATGTAAGCACGCCACTTGCATGCAGTGTCCACAGAGGCCAGAAGAACACATTGGATCCCCTGGAACTAGAGTTATGGACAATTGTTAGCTGCCATGTAGGTACTTTAAATCAAACACAGGTCCTCTGGAAGAATAAGTGTTCTTAACTGCTGAGCCATCTCTCCAGCCCCAGAAACATGTTCTTTGTACTTTATGTTTTTTATTCGGGAATACTTCTAATCTGGTTGAAATAGAGGCTCCTGTTGTCTTTCATTGTAACATAAACAATGGTTTACTACCTAGGAATTCTCTCATAACTGAACACATCTCTTCACCTCCTTACAAGATATATTGCTGTTAGGAGTTATCTTTCAGCTTTGCACGCCCCTTAAGTACCAAAGCAAGTAAGGGAGCCACCTACAGTTTCCTACTTCTCCCAAAAGCAGCCCTCGAAATGGCCAGCTCTGCAACGCAAACAACTGTCTGCTTTGCCAATCTTTTTTACAACTCTATAGGATTACACAAGTTGAAGACCTCCTCCTGTAGACAACTGAGATAGTAGCCTGTTTCCTCCCTCTGGTCAATCCTTCTTTTTCTTTCTTCATTATTTTGTAGGCAATGACTCCAACAATATTCATTAAACAACATCTGGCAAACAAATCTCCATCTCAGAGTAGTTATTAAGGAGGTATAGTTTGGTGTATATGTGAGGGTGTTTCCAGAGTAGCTTAGTAGAGGAGGAAGGAAAACTCCTGAACGTGTGTGGTGTCACCCTGTGAGCCAAGATCTCAGACCAAATGCAATGGTAAAAAGGAATTTCTGGGGAATTCACTCTGCTTTTGCTAATGACAGAAATACTCTGCAAAAGGAGAATACGGATGAGGTTTTTGGATGGATGATCTGCCACTCAGATGGCAATAAAGGAGCCATCGAGGTGTTTATTGATGAGGCAGAAATTGTTCTGACAAAAGAGGCCCTTACAAGAGTCAGATACTTTACCAGTTGTCAACCAGGTTATTATACTAGTTTAAGCAAATGAATTAGCTCTTTCTATATTAAAGGAAACATTTACTATGTTGAAGTAGTAATTGTATGAACAGTGGCATTGTACCATTGCTGATCTCAAATGCTGTAGAAAGTGCTAGAAAATATAAAGGACTCTCATTGTTCACTGTTTAGACCAATAACCAGCCAAGAAAAGAAAGAAATGTATCTGAATGGTGCTTAGAAAGGCAGACACCACTTAGAATAACAATAACACTTGGGACAGAAGCACATGGACAAACAAAAGAGAAAGGAGAGCTAGAATTAAGGTATTCAGGTCACACAATTCTACCATCAAAGACCATCTATCAGAGAAAAGACACAAAACAACTTGTTAGAATATTTATGTGCCTTTAAATATGAATTTATTTATCAACCCGTAAAGTCCTTGCTATAATTGCCCACTTAGAGAGCATCTGACCAGTACAGAATCCATAGGAATGGACCATTGATTATGAATTCCTGCAGTCATATGAGAAACCATATTGCCCAAAATCTGTCACTTTGATAGTTTAAGGCACAAATGGAGACCCAGGTTGTTGATACACCCTGAGAACATGAGGAGTTATTCTCAAAAATGAGCTTATGTTGTGGGCTTTAAGTCACAGATTCAGGAACCCAGGACAGCCTTACTTACCATCACATTCACTTTTCAGAAACAACATTTCTGATTTATCCTTCTTACCTTCACAACTATGACATTCAACCTCCTGGATTCCAAAGGGAAAATTACACTACTAGAAACTACCAGAGTCCTATTGAAATACAAAACTCAGTACTTTGGTAGTTCAGGTTTCATGAACAGAGACTAGCACTCATGACACATGGCAAACATCTTCACAAAAATAAATGATCCTGTTCAGCCAGAAAGGCAGAGGAACTAGGATCTTTGTGACTGTGAAAATAATGGCAGAATTTGGCACGTAGAAGTGATTCAATTGGGTGCTGATTTGTACTACCTTGCCCAATTCTGACAGTAACTAAACAGTTAAATAATCCCTGCCTACAAAACATTATCCAGATTGGTCTGGATGATGCCACTATCCAAGCCCTCTATCTATGGTGGACTATAATTTACCTTACAGCTCTGATTAATTTTGATTGTCAACCTGATTTAATTAGTAATATCTAGCGTACTGAAGAGGCATGCTTTGGGCATGTTTATGCAGATGTTTCTCGAAAGGTTTAAATGAAACAGAGATAAAAGCCCTGAATGTAGATGACATGATCATGTGGGCTGAGATCCCAGGAGGAATGCAAGGGGTAAAAGAGAAAGCCAGTGGAGCCCCAGCAATCAAATCTTTCAGCTACCTGATCTACCAAGATATCAGTAAGATGCCCTGTGCTACCATGCCTTCCCTGCCATGATGGAGTGCACTCTCAAATTGTGAGCCAAAATAAGTCAGCCGTCCCTTAATTTGCTTTTTGTAAGGTATTTGTCGTAGCAATGACAAAAACCAGTACAAAAACTGGTATCATAGGAGTGGAGTCATTGTTGTGATAAACCTGACCATTTAGTTCATAAGCATTTGGAACTGCTGTGTAGAATGGGACAATTTTGGAGATATGAGGTTGAGAAAACCTAGAAGTGTTTAAGCAGATATCAATGGGCCATGGTAGTTTGTTTGGAAGATCAGAATGCCTAGAGAAATACAGACAGTGGAGGTCAACTCAAGAGGTTTAAAAGAAGTATTAGAACTCTATTAGGAACTGGGACAGAGGCCAATCATATTACAATCTGACTAAAGTCTGAATGTATTTTGTCCATGTCCTGAAATTTTCAATTAGGCTGAATTAAAAGAAAATAATGAACTAAGTTTTTTGATAGAGAAAATTTTATTTTTATTTTTTGTGTATGAGTGTATTGCCTGCGTGTATGTAAGTGCACCTGTGTGTCATACATTGTTTGTGAAGGTTAGAAGAGGGTATTGGATTCCTCTAGAACTGGAGTTAGGGACGGTTGTTATTTACCATGTGGGAGCTGGGAATTGAACCTGGGTCCTCTGCAAGAAAAGCCAGTGCTCTTGAACACTGAGCAATATCTCCAGCCCCCAAAAAGTTTTAACATGAAGATTGTGATATGGTAACTACTCACTGCTCACATTCAGCTGTACAGTTAGAAAGAGCAGAAATGTATGGAAAATGCACAGTTTGGTAAGGATAGGAGTGGTTGCATTTAAATATACAGACAAGGCAAGTATAAAGAAAGTTGTAATTGTTAAAGAAATCAGTACCATTTTAAAGAAAATGTGCAGTCTTTGCCAGAATAATAGAAAGGTACCCAGAGAGCAAGGACCCACTTACCTTAAGCTAAAAGTTGGGAAATGGTACTTGTTTGAAAGTAGAGAGCCAAAGTAAGAATGCTGCTCAAAGAGTTCTTTAATCAAAACCAAAGATCTACGAAAGTGTTTTCCGGGTTCAGCAGCCCAAGGCACACACAGGCTCCTAGTGTCGTAGTAGAACACAGCCAGACTGCATGTCTAGCTGGCGGCAAAATTTGGCGGCATTGTCCACATCTTATTGAAATAATTTTCAGGCATACAAAATATGAAAGTGAGGGAGTTAGTGAGGCTTGCACCAAGGTTCTAGAAAGGTGCTGATGGGTGGGTGGCAGGTAGGACTCCCAAGAAGAAGGCTCTGAGAGGCGTTGAGTGAAACCCTCAAGTGAAAGCCCGAGTTGCAGTAGAGAGGAATTTGAAGATGTCAAGCCATGTTCTGAGGAAAGCTGTAAGCAGGGGAGTGGAGCTGGTTCATGAAACAGGACACATGTTCTACAGGTGGCAGAGCTAGAGGGACAGGATATTGAAGGCTTATAGAGTCCCTATGATGCCGTATATAGACCCAGAAAGGAAGCTGGAGGATTTGATATTTTTCTTGCTCTGTTTCATGCTTGCTTTGGCCTAATCTTAATTTACTATACCTCCATTCATTTTCAAGCAGGAATGTTTATTCTGTGCTATTAGAAGTATGTAACTTCTGTGTTTTTAATTTTGCAGGGTGTTGGGTAGACTATCCTCTGAGACAGTCTCTCTTGCCACTCAATCAGTCATGAGGGGAAGTCATGAGTGTCTATCTAATGACAGACACTGAGGACATTGGGAAGCACTAAGGACATTGGGAAGTGCTGAGGACTCCGGGAAGGGCCAAGGATATTGGGGGAAAGAAGTATGTAACTTCTATGTTTTTAATTTTGCAGGGTGTTGGGTAGACTATCCTCTGAGACAGTCTCTCTTGCCACTCAATCAGTCATGAGGGGAAGTCATGAGTGTCTATCTAATGACAGACACTGAGGACATTGGGAAGCACTAAGGACATTGGGAAGTGCTGAGGACTCCGGGAAGGGCCAAGGATATTGGGGGAAAGGGGAGAGCAGCCATCTTGGTGGCATGCAGGCAAATGCAGTATTGACAGCTGGCAGCTCCTGAAGGGCCACAGATCTCAAAGCTTAGCTGAGATATAAAACTAGATCCACAGCAATCATGCCTTGTAAGTAACAAAAGATGCCATAAACTAGACAAAAATCCAAATAGAATGCATCTTGTCAGTTTGTCAGTTGGTATTGGGAAGGCGTGGCCCTGGGATCCCAGAGAACGCTCAGGTCTCTCAGGAGAGAATTTAGCACCACACTGGGGCTTACATTTAACAACTTGTGTTGAGTCCCAGAAGATAAATTGAACTTTTTAAAAAAAATTATTTTATTATTTTATTATTTTTATGTGGAGTGTATTGCCAGCATGTATGTAAATGCACCCATGTCATGCAATACCCAAGGAGGCCAGAAGGCATTTGATCTCCTAGAAATTGGAGTTACTGACAGGTGTTAGCCACTGTGTAGGTGCTGGGAATCAAATCCAGGTCCTCTACAAGAGCAGTCAGTACTCTTAGCCACTGAGCCATCTCTCCAGCCTCAATTTTAACTTTTGAGAGTGCTGGAATTCTCAAAACTTTAGGAATACAGATGACTAAATGGATTTTCTTTTTTGAGCTATCCATACACCTTTGAGGACAAGTGGTAGAGTATTATGCCCTAAAAGGGATATGTTTTGATTTCAACTTTACAAGGGATGAACTTGTGATGTTTAAATTTGATTGTCAACTTACCAGGGTTAATAAATACCTTGGGTATTGAAGAGAACTAGTGGACTTGGGTCTCAAACTGAATAAAATTGAAAAGAAGAAATTCAGCTGCACACTGACATTGATCTTTCTCTGCTCTCTACCCACTCAGCTATAAGTAAAGGTTTACTGACTTCCCAGATATGATGGGCTACACTATCTACCATGCTCAAAAGATATGTTCTTCCTCCCTTAATGTACTTGCAATTGTTTTGTCAGTCATGACACATATACTAATATGTCTCCTAACTTTCACTGATTCTTTCCTGGCCACTCTGGGTCACTGGCTTCTAAAAGTTTAAGAAATACAAATCTATTCATTCACTGGTTGATATAGTCAGGGTGGAGTATACTGAAAACTGGGATATAATAATCAGATTCTCTTTCAGGAATAAGGTTATAGCTTCAGACGATGTTGTCAGTTTTCAGTTCCTGTCCCTCTTTGAGGATTGTCTCAATCCCAGAGTGTCCCTTGCCTCAATGACTCATTCACATCTTGAAACTTTTTGAAGATCAATCAGTGTAGAGGCATTAATGATGTTTTCCTAATTTAACATGGGACAAATCCAGACTGATAAACCTGCTTCAGAGCACTTCATATGCGCCCCAAGACCTTTGTTTTGTTAAGACTACAACATAGTCTAACTTCTCACTCTACCCAATCCTATTTTCTTTTCTTTCCTTCTACATGTGGTTTTCCCAAAGAGCATTCCCCTATGAACCTTCAGAACATTTTAGTCTTTCTTCTGTTTCCTAAGAAACCTAGTCTGCAGAATTTCCTCTTTTCTTACAAAATTACTTTCCCCCATGATCTGAAGACCATGATCTTCAGACTCAGTGTTTGAACTCCACATTTGAAAGTGCGTACCTGAAACATCTTTTTAGTTCTTCCAATTTTGCTGATGTTTCCAATTTTAGTTGTTTCCAATTTTGTAATATGTGACAGAGACTAAATGGCTCACAAAGCTAGAAGTATTTCCTCTGAAGTCCTTACCAGGAAACTTAGCTCATTTTTGGTTCAGACAATGAATTTCTTATAGTCTTTCAGTGAATCCACAGTTGGAAGATTTTAAAAAATAATTTATTGAGAATTTCACACAGGGATATAAGCATATAAGATGTTTTGATCAAATCCATGCCCACTCCATCCCCTCCAATTCCTCCCATATCTTCCCATCACTTTTTTCTTATAATTTCATGTACTCTTTCTTCTTCTTTCTCTCATGGGGCTTTTCAATACACTAACATTCCCCCCTCTGAAGAGGTAACCCTAAAATCTTTTAAGGATTAGATAAGAGCTCCCAAATTCTTTCGACATTTTTGGCCTTTGGAACAGAGTATGTTGCTAGGAGACTCAAAGGCATCTTGACTTTTAGCCAAGAAACTGGCTACTATTTTTGGGGACTTTTTACCCTAACTCCTAGACAATTCTTATCACACCATCCTCTGAAGAGGTTACCCAGGTTGTGGATAGGGAATCAGGACACAGATCGCTCTGGCTGAACAGGGATGCAGGGTAAGGCAACTGGGGTCACCCCTTCAGGGTCTATCTAAAAGGCTCACAAATTGCGTAACTCTTATCTGTAGGGGTAAAAGAAAATCCTTGATTAGTGAATAGGAGATGTGAAGGAAAAGTAAAGGCAAGAGTGATTAGCATTACAAGTTCCAGAGGGGGAACTAGAAAAAGTCAGAACAGGGAAAATTTCAAATGTTCATATGAGAGTCTATTGGAATTTCTTGATGAGAGCTTCCAAAAGCGTCCCTCGATTGGGTTCCTCCACATTTTTCTTTTGTCTGCCAAGGCTGGACTCAAGAGTGAGGGATTCAGGATTTGCTTTCAGGCATTTTGATAGCTCTTGTAGTGGTTGGAATCAGTGTCGGTTCCCTCTCAAAGGCTTCTAGATAGGAGGAGAAAACATATTTTCCCATCATTTTAGAACAATAGCAGGTGTCTCCCTTAGCTACGGTGGGCACTACAGTATTGCAGACCAAGATCTGAAGTCTTACATCTGAGCAGCACTTTCTGATTCAGAACAAAATCATCAATGAGAGATAATTGTCTAAATAACTTTTTATATGGACTTAAGCCTAATGTCTGAGAATTGTAATCCCTTGAACTCTTAAAGAGATATAATGATCACTTTACTCTTTGGTTATACTTTCCTTTTTTACCCAAGCTTTGTCTACGTAGTACTTGGTAATTAAAAGTACTAAAATGGTAGAACTAAGTTTATCGGATGTTTAGCAGACATACTTTGAGTCCTATAGTAATCTGGTCAGGGGGACTTAAAGGACAGTTTTTGCCCCTTGACCTCCAAGTTCCAGGGCATTATGGAACATCTCTCTAAATGTTCTGTAAGTGTGATGAGTCACCTGTCCTCTTGTTCAGGGAGGCCATGGAGACTTTACCAGATGGACTTGAACCAGTGTCTATTCTACAAAGAGGAGGGTCAACTCAGAGGAAACATTTCCTCCATGCTTCCAAGTGAAGCCAGCCATGGTTGAGTAGGACCTTTGACTTATCTTCACGTAGATGAAACTGGTAAAAGAAAGGAACCAGGGGATCCTCCCAAGCCCATGTGACCCCTGAGGAACAGATCCTCAAACAACCTTAAGTGTAACAATAAATTCATTTTTTTGGTCCGACTGTGTGGTCATAAACACCCAAAAGGAAAGTTGGATGATTTTAACTCAACATTCTCTATTTTGTTCTGCTGACTTTTTAAGTGATTTTGGTTCTGTAATTGAATTAAAATCATCCATCAGATACCTTTTTCTAACTCTGTGATCACTGAAACTACTTCTATTATGTTTTTGCATAATAATATATTAATTTAACATCAATTTTTATGAAACTAAATGAAGTGATATCTGTCATGACTATCTCCTTCCCTGTAGATGTTCTAGCAGAAAGACACATAGGGAACAGAAATAATAAAATAACCAATATGATTGCTTCTAAGTCCTATTAGCATAAACCACCAGAAGCTTGACTTTCTGTTTGCTAAACTGTTTTAGACAAGATAATTACATTAAAGTGCTTGATATTTCCAAGTTATTGCATAATGTCATGAGTCTTTGATGATTTACTCTGATGTGCTCCTGGTATCAGAGTCAATGAAAAATATGGTGAAATTAAAGGGGAAAGTTTTCAAAGAAGTATGTAGGAGGCCTGGGCTGAGCTCCCTTTTGTTCTGGAGTACGGAAATTTTTTCTTGTGTGTTATCAAATAATACAGTGTAGGTAAGCTTTTCAGTGTTGTTCTTGTAGTGACAAGATTTAGAGTATCATGAAGAATGTCAAAATGAAGATTATTGTGAGGAGACTTCTGTGGTAGGGAGCTAAAACAAGGATCAGAAATGGTGACCAGGGCCCTCTCACTCTTGTAATCCCTGATCTCTTCTCTAGCTACTGCCTGACATTTCCTTTATCTTTTCAATGTCTTTTCACTATTTCCTGGTATTTGTTTTGTTACTGAATGGTTTCTCATTCCTCATCACTGTGACTTTCATGCTTAGGCCCTCAGTTCTAGTGGCTCTTTTTGACTCTTCCCATCTCATGCTGGTTATGTTTCTAGTAGTCTTAATTTTCATCTTCGTTTCTTCTTAAATAAATTAGTAAGAAACTGATAGAGCAGGTAGACCTCATCTGAAGGTATCACTGCCTTTTAAAAACATTTTTTTAAAAAGAAGCTGCTCTTATTTTGCAACATGAAACATGAAATTATACTTCTGTTGAGATCATAGATCTATAGTAATAAATTCTTCATATTGTTTTCAATGAATTAGGAGCTATAGACAGGAAACTACAAAGATAGCCCAACTTATCAGATACATAGTCCATGTCAGTCATGACATTGACCTATTTCTGCCTCAAAGAAGAACCTGGAACAAAGGACAACGTACCAATTATCTGTGGTATGGTGCACAAGAGCAGTAAAGGAGGGTAAGGAGAATGACCCTGGAGAGAAAGTAAAGTCAATGTAAATCTGTGTTAAGTGTCACTTGTTGCTGTGGGTGACTAGATGTTCCATCACTTAGGATTCTATTTGTTGTTGTGTCTCAGAGATGTCAGAGATCAAGAGAGGTATTTTTCCATCATCTCCACATAGTTATGGAGGGTCTTGTGGGTATTAATATGCTCCACAGTGAAGTTGCATATGTACAAGTGCAGAGCTGGTTCTACAGTTCCCTGTGACATATGATTCTAAAGTTTCTCAGAACAGGAAAGAAGATGCATGCGGCACAAGGAAGAAGAGGCACTGTCTGGATGCAGCTATACAGTACTTTGCAGAATGTGGCAGATTTTTAGATAGTGTAGAGGGCAGGTCCAAGTCTATCAGGTTTTATGTTTCATCAATATGGCAACTCTCAAATAGCCACTTTATATCTTTTCTCTCTTCTGGCTGCTTCTATTTTGGTTAGACCTCATCAGTTCTTGCCTGGAAAATTTTAATCTGCCTTCTGATTTATGCTACCCAGTATTTACCATATCATCTTCAGATGAGTTAAAACATTATGATGTCATGGGGACTTCGGCAATGGCTCAGAGGTTAAGAGCATTGGCTGCTCTTGAGAGGACCCTGGTCCTGTTTCCAGCACCCACATGGAAGTTAACAAATGTTCATAACTTCCATTTCCAGGAATCTGACGCCCTCTCCTAGCCTCCACGGACACGACACATATACATTTTCTCTTGGGTCCATATAGGTGGAACACTCATACATAAAAAATAAAATAGGGGGCTGGAGAGATGGTTCAGTGGTTAAGAGCACTAGTTGATCTTGCAGAAGACCTGGGTTCAATTCCCAACACCAAAATGGTGGCTAACAACCATCCATAACTCCAGTTCCAGGAAATCAGACAGCCTCTTCTATATGCCACAGGCATTGCATGACATGGGTGCACTTACATACATGCATGCAATATGGTTATATACATAAAATAAAAATAATAAAATATTTAAAAATACCAAAATAATCATTATTTTTTTCTTCATTAAGATTTTATTTTCAGTGACATTTTTCTTTAAAAGCAAAACATATCTTTGGGAAGGACACAATGACTATGATCTTTGTCTTGTTCTGTCACCTTATTTCCCAGAATGCAACTCTTCTTTCCTAACAGTGTACTTATTACTTCTCCCAAGCCATACCCACGTTCTATTATGTGGTGCATCTCAGTAGCTTATGCTACATTTGGGTGAAAATTCTTCCCTTTAGATTAGAGTCCTAGTACTTTGTTTTGGAGTAGATGCTTAATATATGGAAATAATTAGTCAAAAGAAAATAAATATCACACTTGGGGGTGAAAGGCCAGTTACTAGAAGTGCCGATTCAAGAGGACCACAAGTTCAAGGTCAATACTACTTGGGGTACAAAGCACATTCGAGGACAAAATGGGCAACTTAATGAGACCCTATCTCATACCAATGAAAAAAAAATAATTAAATATAAATAAATAATAAATAAGTAAATGGCTGAGGATATAGGTCATGTTTAGAGTACCTACCCAGTATGAGTGAGGCCACAGATTAAATTCTCGGTACTGAAATAAAGTAATAATTATATATTCTTTTATCACATAAAATTTATTCCATACTCTTAATTGTCTATACAGTTCTACACTGGCACTGGTATGGTTATGACTACTTTTTCAACTATGGATGTTACTAAAAGCTGGTTGTTTGGAAATGCAGCAGTTTGGGTGTTCACAGCAAAAATACTGGAACTTAATGTACTTTGGTTATTTGGGTCCCCACATTCTGGTAACTTAGATGAATTATACTGTATATATGCAATGCTGTTAGCACATGTGTTCTTATGCAAATCTTTCTCCTATAGTAAATGAGTAAAAAAGTACTTTTACATATTTTTATATATTCAGTGATACACAAATTTGTATGTATCAAATATGTGCAAGTATTTGCAGAAGTATCATTATTCTGATAAATGATAACCTCTTTTATTTATAAGAGAGCATCACAAATAATAAGTATAGTGGGCTCTGATTATTCTTAGTGAGCACCATCAAAAGTGAGCACCATGAAAAGACCAAATTTATGCATCATAGGGATAAAGTAAGGAGAAGAATCTCAGGATAATGGTGTGGACCAGATCTACAACAAGATTATAGAAGAAAATTTTCCAAACATAAAGAAAGATATGCCCATGCAAATGCAAGAAGAACATAGAACACCAAATACACAGGGCCAGAAAAGAAATGCCCCGTGGCATATTATAGTAAAAACACTAAATGTACAGAACAAACAGCAAATACTGAAAACTGCAAAAGAAAAAAGCAAGTCACATGTAATAGAAAACCCATCAGAATTATAGTTGGGTTTTCAGTGCAAACTCTGTAAGCCAGAAGAGGCTAGACCAAAGAATTCCCAGTTCTACATGAACACAGATGCCAACCCAAAGTACTTTACCCAACAAAAATGTCTATTACAGTTGAAGGGGAAAGAAAAATCTTCAACGACATAGACTGAAAGAATTCATGTACACAAAACCAGCCCTTCAGAGAATTCTTGAAACAACACAAAGAGCTGAAGAAAGGTTACCCAAGGGGCAACAGAAAGAAAGTAAATGGAAGTATAATTGTATAAATGCACAGTTAGACCAAGAATGCAAATAGAAATTAAAGTGGTGGGAACCAATGCACATCTTTTAATAATAACTTTAAATATCAATGGACTGATATTTAAACTACAGGCTAGTTGAATGCATTAAGAAACAAAACTTGTCTTTTTGTTGTCTTCAAGAAACTCATCTCACCTTCAAGGACAGGTACTACTTAAGGTGAAAGGATGGGAAAAAAATATTCCAAGCAAATGGTACTAAGAAACAAGCAGGTGTTGCAATTCTAATATGTGACACAAAATAGATTTAAAACTAAAACTAATCAGAAAAGATGAAGAGGGCTACTTATTCTGATTGAGGAACAATTGAATAAGAAGATATTACCATCATGAACATATATGCACCAAACTTTGTTGCACCAAACTTCATAAAAACAAGGTACAGGACTTTAGACATAAGTTATTCCCAATTCACTAATGGTAGGGGATTTCAATAGCCCACTGCCTCCAGTAGACAAGTCAACTGAACAAAGAATATACAGAGAGGTAACTGAATTAAACAATACCATACATTAAATGGTCCAAATAGACATCTATGGAATGTTCCACTCAAGTACCAAAAATTATACTTTCCATTTAGCCCCCCATGGAATTTTCTCCCTAATTAACCACATACTGGGGCACAAAACAAACCTCAACAAACACACAGAGAAAGAAATAATTCCATGTATTTTATCATACCACAATACAATAAAGCTGAAAATCAATACCAGAAAAAGCTCTAGTAACTATATGAGCTCATGGAGATTATACAACACACTCCTGAATGATGATTGTGTCAAAGGCAAAATTAAGAAAGAAAAAAAAAAGTATTCCTGGAACTAAATGAAACACTGCAACACAACAAAACCTCTGGGGCTCTTTTTTAAAAGCAGTTGTAAGAGGGAAGTTTATATCTGTGAGTTCTGACATTAAAAAAATAAGAAAGAACTGGGCGTGGTGGCTCACGCCTTTAGTCCCAGCACTCCGGAGGCAGAGCCAGACGGATTGTTGTGAGTTCAAGGCCAGCCTGGTCTATATAGTGAGTTCAAGTCAGCTGGGACTACAGGGAGACCCTGTCTCAAAAAGACAAAAAAAAAAAAAAGGAAGAACACAAATAAATAAATAACATTCCAACTCAAGACATTTCTTGAAAGGCAACAACAAATAAACCTGGCAGACAAGAAGACATAACAAAAATCAGAGCAGAAATTAATGAAATGGAAACAATGAAAATGATATAAAAATCAATGAATTCAAGAGAAGGTTCAAGAACATCCACCATGATCAAGTCAGCTTCATTCCAGAGATGGGAAAGTGGGGACATTTTAAATGGTGAAGGGTTAGACAGGGAGAGAAAGAGGAGAGATAAATAATGCCTAGCTAGGTTAAAGAAAACCAGAGGGATCATATTAGTCAGTCAACATAATGACAAATTATACATACAATATCTACATAAATCCATGTGTATAGCTAAAGGCTACATAAGAATAAACAGTGTCAGGGCTGGAGAGATGGCTCAGTGGTTAAGAGCACCGACTGCTCTTGCAGAGAACCTGGGTACGATTCCCAACACCCACACGGTGGCTACGAACTGTCCTTAACTCCAGTTCCAGGTGAATTTGATGCCCATTCCTGACCTCCGCAGCATTGCATGACATGGGTGTACTCACATACATTCAGTCAATACACTCATACACATTATAATAATAAATAAAATATTTAAAAAAGAATAAACAGTGTCAGAAAGGAGAAACTTCTTTTGAGTTGTTGGCCAAGATAGTCAAAGAGACTCCCAAAATTGCACAGGCTGTTGCCACAGCCCTTGGTTTCCTCACATAACTTTAAGGTAAGACCCTACTGCTGAAGACAGAACATACTTTAGACATAGGATTTGGAGCGATGGAGCTGGAAGTGACCCGGAAGTCACTTCCCCTGAAGGCCAGCTCTCATACCTTTGGAGAGCACTATAAAGGTGCCAACAGAAAGCATCAACTGATGGTCCAACACTAGCTTCAAGACCAAATAACCACATCAATGACCAGAACAACATACAACATTGGTGCATTAGTGTCAATTTTATCTTGGGGGCAATCAACAGCTACCTAATTGGACTAAAAGCCCACTCAGTGGAAGGAAGCTCAAGTGTTACGGTACTGTAAACATAATCAAATACACATGGCTGGAGAGGTCATAGATCTTAGAGAAAACCCCAAGACTGTCACATCCCCAGACTAATGTAATTTCTTACCATGTGAAAAATATGAAACATTATATTTACAGATAAATATCCCAGTCACCACTCATCAAAGAATCTTCTTTTGCACCAGAGACAATATATTACCAAGCACCACAACTGGTCACACACAGACATCATCTATGAATTTCCCAGTGACACATCTATAACACAACCTCTATACCTAAGGCTCACAGAACACAGAACAGGGGTAAAGAAGACACTAATGAATCTCTCAGTTTTTATAAATGAAGCTCCCTCATGCAACAGAGGGCCAGGAACACAAAAGATCACAAATGGCCAAAGATTAAGTGTCTGCAGAATACTGGTCATTGGACAGGACTCCTAAATTAAGCTTCACCTGCCCAGGGCTCAGGGACCATTGTGAAAGAAAGAACAGAAAGATTGTAAGAGCCAGGGAGAAGACCATATGGAAATAGAGTCCTACAAGCTCCTACAACCCTGCTCATATGAGTCTCCAGCAATGGTGTCAGGGTATACAAGTCCCACACAAACTCAAGCAAACGAAAACCCAGCACAGAACTGGGTAAATAATATCAGACCCCAATCTTAGCTGAAGAAATATTGGCAACTGATTACTGCTAAGTGAGGAAGAGCTGTTTTCCTAAAGCAGAGGGACTCTAGATGAGCTGACTAGTCCTCAATAGATGAACTTGCACCGAGGAAAGTCTGGGGACACTGACTTGCCACAATAGACCTTAACACAAATGACAGAATGTATGAATTCCAGTGGGGGGGCGCTAGGGGAGGTGTAAGTCAAATTCACTGGTGGAAGGTGCACATGGCATCCAATTCCCTCCTCCTATGGTCCTTGAGATAACCTTAGAAAAGAATTCTCCAAACCCTGGTTTAGAGAATCTTAATGAGTTTATTGGATTTTCAAACGTAGCTTAGGGTGGGGGTTTACTTACAGACAAGTGCCCCCCCCCATTCACAGCTGTGTTCAAAAGTCCACACCCAGCCATAAATCCTGTGCTCCTGGGCAGTCTTACAAAATGACAAGAGACTGGCCTCCTGATTTTCCCATCTTTTATACCCTTAGCCCCTCCCCTGCAAGCAGCTATGGTCAATCGATTGGCTGGAAAAGGTAAGGGGAGTGGCTTCTTTGAGGAGCATGGGAAGGAGGCCGGTCCATGGCTCATCATCACAGTGTCAGAGGAACATCCAAGTCACATGAGAGTGCTAGGGAGGAGGGCATAAAGATGATTAAGATTGATTGAAAAGTTCTGTATGAAATACACAAAAAATTTAAAAAACCCACATTTTTTTAAAGATAACCTTAAAACATGAATAGTGTCTTCTTTGGCTAAAGATAGTAGTAATGCATATAAAAGTTCCTGGAATATCAAAGTATTGTTAATTAACTAATAGCTATGTTATAAAACTATCAATTTATTGCTAAAAGTTTTGACAGAACTAATAATAAACAAAAACAGAGGACATGCATTTGTTATATATGTTTGAGAGAATTTAAGCATGGTACTTGATTGCTCAGGATCAGCGTTCCTGGTCCTGTTAATGTTGGCAATTGGTGAATCATCTAAATTCTGTTCTTTGCTGATTCAGTAATTGAGAGATATGGTAGAGAAATAAGAGTCTATATAATGACCTTGTAAAAGAAGATAAGAATTCTTGAAGGAAAGAAACAAAAATAACAACAGACATAAAACCCTCAGATGAGTTTTATTCTGTTTATTTGTAAGATGAAATGCAGTTTAGGAAATTAAGGAGATCTTTTTCCTGTTTTTACTCTTACTTTGGACACTTTATATTTTTGAGATGAGATCTTGCTATGGATCCCATTGTGAGCTTACAGTGTTTGATTCAAATGATAGATTGACAATTCTCTGGTCCCCAAAGTATCTGGAACTCTTGTCACAATCGATGGTGTACATTTTTGTTTTGTGTTTTTATTTAGGCACAGACTACAATTACACAAAAATTATGGGATATGTCCACCCAATGAAATGGAAGCTGTTATATTTCAAACACAGATGGCTTAGGATACAACTGTAACTCTGGGATTATTTATGTTAATTTATGTATTAGTCTTTTCCAAGGATACACTCAAAATATCAGTATATTATACACAAGTTAAAATTAGATTTAGGAAAGTAAAAGCAGGGGTAGATGAGGTAAAGGAAATAACACTCATGAATATACATATTTGAAATGAATATGTGTTAAGTCTTAAAGCCTGCAAGGAAGCATTACTTTCCTTATTTCCTTAAGAACTGAGCAGATAGGATGTGACTATACTGCTTATCAGCTTTGCATCTTGGATATTTATAATGGATTAATTGAATGCTGCATAGCTGGTTACCTGATTCACAGATACACAGAACAAATATGAACACTGCCTTGTTTAGGCAGTTACCAAAGCTAAGCTACATAGCCTATTTCTTGGCAGGCCTGGGACACATTCCAAGATGAATCCTTAGAAATTGCTGATATTTAGAGGTTGTGGATTAGCCACGCTTCTCAACATTCTTCTCAAAATGTTATTTGGAATCCATAGTGTTGATATGGGTACCTTACAGGATAAATTTTTAAATAATTTGATCATCAGACACTATATTCTTATTGAAATAAATTTCAGAAATTTTGTCAAAGCATAGCCTCTAGTTTATTTTCTTTCCCAATCAAAGTACATGCAAATAGCTTATTTTCTTTGAGAAATTGAGCTCTAGGCAAAATATGATAATCTAATCAGCACCTGAATCTCTTATTGATCTGTTATTTTTCAATAATTTCATCTTCTCTTCAAAAGGACAAAAGGCAACATGTGAAACCTTCAAAATCAATGCCACTAAGGATATTAAACAATTTGAGATGACTTTACTATTTTGATGAGGTGAGTTTTTGTGTGTGTGTCTTTTTGAGACAGGGTCTCCCTGTAGCCCCAGTTAGCCTGGAACATTTTATGTAGATCAGTCTGGACTAGAGCTCATGAGATCTATCTGCCTCTGCCTCTCAAGTTCTGATATTATTGGCCTGTACCACCATGCCTGGCTGTGATGAGGTGAAATATTTCTTTTGTTTTGTTTTTCATTTTTTTTTTTGCTTTGTTTTGTTTTTGACAGGGTCTCCCTAGTCCTAGCCTGTCTATATGTCACTATGTGGACCAGGCCAGCCTCCATCTCACAGAGAGCCACCTGTCTCTACCCCCTGAGTGCTAGGATTAAAGGTGCATGCCACCATGCCTGGCAATGAGGTGAAAATTTTAATAAAGGGCATATATTCTCTAGTTTGTTTCTCCATTGCCATGACTTAATACTCTGACCAATACCAATGTGGAAATGAAAAGGTTTATTCAGCTTACATCTCCTGGGTCACAGTTCATCAGGGAGCCCAAGAAAGGAAGTCAAGACAGGAATCTGGAGGCAGGAGCTGAACACAGGCCATGGAGGAATGCTGCTTACTGGCTTGCACCCCTGGCCCCTGCTCAGCCTGCTTTCTTATGCAACACAGGCCCACCTGCCCAGGGATGGCACCACCCACAGTAGGCAGGGACCTCCAACACCACTCAGTAATCAAGATAATGACCCACAGACAGGACCACAGGCCAGTTCAATGTAGGAAATTCCTCAATGGTGGCTCCCTCTACCCAGGTGTGTCAAGTTGACAACCAAAGCTGACATCCAACACAACTGACCCCTTGTCAAATTGGCACACAAACATGTCACTATTAAACCACAAGCTTTACATTTCTTATCCCCTAGGTATGATCTTAACAATATCACAACATAAGACAGTACAACCTTAAAGTCCCACAGTCCTTAAAAGTCCAAAAATTTAGAAGTCCATAGTCTCTGTTTTGAAAGTCTCTTAACTGTCGGCTCCTTTAAAATCCAAAACAACTACTCTCTTATTTCAGAGGGAAGAATCAGGCACACCTAAGCAAAATCTAAGTCCAGCAAAGTAGCTCAAGGCTAGCAATCTGGGATTCGTTCACGATATCCCGGGCTGCAAAGGGTTTCAGCAGCTCCACTTCTCTGACTCTGCTGTGCACAGCACACAGACCTGGCCTCATAGACCAGATAGGCTCCATTCCACACCTGCTGTTGCCCTTGGTGGTTGTCCCATTGTTCTGAAAACCCCCAAAGCCTGGGACACCTCAGAAACCAAGGCTGTACCTTCACCAATGTGCTTTTCTGGTCTCTCAGGGTGCAAAGCCTCAAATTTTTCCCATGGCCCCTTCAGTTCTGGGTGTCTTTACTGCAACTGAGGCTGCACTTTCACCAGGGGCCTTTTCGGGACTCTCAGGGTGCTAAGCCTCAGGTGCTCCCTTTGACCCTTTCATGCTTGCAGCGCAAGAATCATGTAGGATACTCTTACACATTGCCAAGTCCTTTTTCCAGCTTGAGATAGAGCCTCGGGCCCCCTCTGAACCATAGCTTCTGTGCTGACCCTGAGGAAATACTTCGCAGATTTTGCCTCAAGATGCTGGTGTCTTGTTGCGCTTCTGATTTTTCAGCCTCAGCTAACCAGCATCAATTGTCCCAGTAAAGCAAAAGATTGGCTTCAGTGATTCTGTTCTCTTCTTAATCACAGCTGATTCTTCAGTCTCAGCCTACCATAACCCACAGACTCTCAATTCAAGGCATCACACAAAAGCCCTGATAGTCTCTGCTTCCCTTTGAAGCTTCACCAGCCAGATCTCCATTGTCCACAACTCTTTCAAAGTAACAGTTCCAACCTCCACAGCAACAAACTCTAAGCACTAAATGGGTTTTCCAGCCTGTGCTGGATAGCTTTAGTGTCAACTTAACACACCTGGGTTGAGGGAGCCTCAATTGGGGAATTGCCTCTATTGGACAGGCCTGTGGCCGTCTGTGGGGCATCTTCTTGATGAGTGATGTGGGAGAGCCCAGTCCACTGTGGGTGGCATCCTCCCTGGGCTGGTGGGCCTGTGTTGCATAAGAAAGCAGGCGGTGCATGGGCCGAGGGAGCAAGCCAGTAAGCAGTGTTCCTCCATGACCTGTGTTCTAGCTCCTGCCTCCAGGTTCCTGTCCTGAGTTCCTACTTTGGGCTCCCTGATGAACTGTGGCCTGGGAGATGTAAGATAAATAAACCCTTTCCTCCCAATGTTGGTAGTGGTCAGAGTGTGTTGTTACAGCAATGAAGAAACAAACTAGGACACAGCACAAAGTTCAAACCACTTCCACAATCCTCCCCAAAGCACCAAGGTCAGGTCTGTCACAGCAATACCCGGCTCTCAGTAACAATTTCTATTCTAGTTTGCTTCACCATTGGTAAGACAAAATATTCTGACCATTATCAACTTGGGGAGAAAAGCGTTTATTTGGTTTTCATCTCCCAGGTCACAATTCATCAGGGAGCCCAATCTAGGAATTCAGGGAAGGAACTGGGAGGCAAGAGCTGAAGCACAGCCCATGGAGGAATGCTGTTTACTGGCTTGCTTCCTTGGCCTGTGTTCAACCTGCTATCTTATACAACTCAGGATCACCTGTCCAGGATGCCACCACCTACAGTGTGCCGGGCCCTCCCACATGACTCAATAAACAAGAAAATGCCCCACAGACATGACCGTAGACCAGTTCAATGGTGGCCATTGCCCAATTGAGGTTCCTTCTACCCAAGAGTGTCAAGTTGGAAACCAAAGCTATTCATCACATACATGGACATATAATGAAAATACACATGCATACATATATACATACATGTATATTATACACATATAGCAGTGTTTCAGGTACATATATAAACGTATAAAATACTTGCACACATGTACATATTTTTTCTATGAATAAAAAATGCAAGTTTCCAGTTACATAATTCATTAGTTACTTTCCTGTTGCAGAGATAAAACACCATGCCCTACCAGATAGAACAGACTATCAAATATAAAGCCCAATGTCAGGATAGGACCCTATTTCAGAGCTGTTGACTAATGGGATTTCATAGATCCTCAAACAATACTGGCTATTGCCATTGCACTTAGCTACCCACCAGAACTTGATGGTAAGACACTATTGCGCTGCTGCATAGACATTCCCTATAATATAAAATATAAATATAAAATACCATGACAAAAGCAACTTATAGAAGGCAGAATTTATTTTAGTTTATTGTTCTGGAGTGATAAGAGTTCATCTTGGAGGGAGGCATGACAGCCAGTGGCAAGCATGGCAGCAAGAGCAGAAAGCAGAGAGCTCCCATCGTCGATGACAAACAGGAAGTGGAGAAACAGATTGGAAATGAGGTGGCTATGAAGACTCAGAGCCTGCCCCTGGTAGCATAATTCCTCCAGCAAGGTCACATCTCCTAAAGATTCCATGGCTTCCCAAACAGTGTCACCAACTGGAGACAATGTGTCCAAATAGTTGAGCCTGTGGGGACAGTTCTCATTTCATCTCCTACACATAGAACCAATAGACCAAACCACGGTACCTCTGTGCAACCTTTGTAATCATTCTTAAACCTCAATATCATGGGAATACATCATTTGTACCATATTGTTTTAATACTCAAAAATTATTAAGAATTAATTGTGTACACGATAAAATTTTTAATGTATATTTTATTGCGTTTTTATACATTTCACATAAGAGAGCTTAATCATAGTTAGACCCTCCTCCCCCACCCATACTGCCCAATAACCGGCCCCTCTAGAATTCATGCATTGTGTCACAATATTATACAACTTCTTGAATAAGTTTCTGAAGCTGAATAGACATACTGGAAATACTTGTATATGACACTGTGCTATGAATGTAATGCCTCACCCAGAACTCCAAAAGCTCAACAGACATACTGCAGAGACTTACATATGATACTGTGCTGTGAATGTAGTAAGTGCCCTCCTGAGAGCTCTGTTAAAAGGTGGTGCACTCATTCCTTAGTTTCTGTGATGTTTGTCAACAACTCACCACAGCTCACTTCTCTAGATAGTTACCCTTACCCAAGCAAGAGACCTGGTGCTTACTAGAGATCACTTGGTGCTTTAAAGTTCACTTTTAACATAAAATCAATAACGTAGTACAAACATACCTGATCAAAATACTGTAAGTAGTACCTTTGAATTCTGAAATTTAAGGTCGTCATCAGAAATTCTCGCCTAAAATGATGAGAGTCTATAATAGTTGTTGGAGTGAGCTGGGGAGTTTCAGTAGGGCCTCTGGGGAAATCGAAGCATAGGTCTCCTAAATAACTTTCCTCTGGTAATTATCCTGACTTTTGAGTAACTACAGTGTTGGAGAAGCTGTGGTCGTATGCTCTAAAGTTAGTATGAAATGTAAGTGACATGATCAGAGTTTCCTGCAGAATAAACTCTTGTTATTGCCCTTTATGGGCTGGTACACTCAAATCTAAAGTTCTATCACTGGTGACAGCTAGGAGCTCATCACTTTCCCCTTCTTTGGACTATTGCCCTCAAGCAACAAATGAAATCAGCTTTACCTGGGAGGTGTCTTCCTCTCACAACTGGGGTTGGGAAACCTAGTCTACAACTACTGAAATCAACACTATCCGAATCAGCTCAAACTGAGAGTCATCTGATGTCCACCTTGTGACTAGAATTTGTTACGGAGTTATTCAGAAGCTAATACTGATCTAAGAACATTTTACTAATCAGTAGCGTTTTTCCCTTCCCTGCCTACTTTCCTCAGATCTTTCTCTTTTAAGCACATCCACAGTAAATTACTGAGTCTTGAATACCTAGTGTCAGAAAGACAGCCTATATGTGAGGGAACCATACAGTAGGTAGCTTGTTTTAGGAACTAAGAACTAAGAGGATGAGTGTGACTGCTGAATTGTGATCAACATGGATTGGAAGGAGAAGGGGAAAACTGACTGATTGAGGTTATTAACACATGCAACATTTTCCCTTTGCTTCATTATGTGGGCAGTTAAAAAGAAAGACATTTAGGCAAAGGAGGCTGAGTGTCACTGAAGGCACACACACCTATATAATATACTCACATGTAAAATATTTTCAAAAGAAAATTGGTGTAAGTTTGAAGCAAGTGGGGTCAGAACAAAAATGTGGAGAGAAGACTAAAGTAAAATTCTGTGATATCATCTGTGGTTCATTAATATGTATGTTTGGGCTAATTTACTGCCTTTTGAGGAGCGGCATAGTACAGTCATGGCTAAAGTTTTGTAATAAAGATAATTCTAGGGTTGGAGAGATGGCTCAGAGGTTGAGAGCAGTGGTTTCTCTTGTGGAAGATCCAAGTTTCACTTAAAGAAAGAGTAAGAAACAATAAAAAGGGTTGGAGAGATGGCTCAGTGGTTAAAAGCATTGGTTGCTCTACAAGAGGACCTAGGTGTGAGTCCCAGTACCCACATGGTAGCTAACAACTATTCATAACTCCAGTTCTATCGGATCCAATTCCCTCTTCTGACCTCTGTGGGCATTAATTGACAAAGCTGTACTTACATACATGCAGACAAAACACTTATACACGTAAAATAAAAATAATAAATATTTAAAAATAAAGATAATTCCAAAGTATTCTTTCAAATGACAGAAAATACTGGTATGAGATGGCACTATTTTTATAAGAAAAAATTATCAGTGTCACTTATGGATAAGCATGACTAAGTATTATTGTTTTCCAGCTGAAGAGCCAATCCTACCTCACACTATCTTTGTGAATCCCTTCTTACACTTAGGCAGAAAATTGAAATATGCCTCATTCATGCTTCTTCATCCTTCATGGAGTCATCCATTCAATTAAGTATTAATTAGCCAGTAGTTTTGCTGACAAAGCTAGCACATCTTGCATAGCGAATATGCCAATAACCTGCTCTAAATGCTGATATACGTTAGGGGATACAATAAAAGTTCCAGCCTTCGTGGAATTTACATTCTAACATGCATCCTTCTCTTAGGACATTGTCCTCTCATGATTGAGTAATATGTGTATTTGTTGTAAGGTCAAGAGTTTGTCTCTTCCGTAGAACTTGCATGGCTCAATAAATGTTAATACTATCAGTTTCACTTTGCTTCCTCCGTGTCAAACACAGTCATCATAAAAATGAAGACCTACAAGTAGATGTGTTATAGTGATGGTTCAGGATAACCAGCAAAGATCAGTGCCATATTGTAATACCATGTATTTCAGTGATCACCTGGCTGCTTTGCGTTTTTCTCAAAATGATTTAGAACTAGAGCATAACAAATTCTCAAAAGCAACACAGCATTAGGGAATAAATAGAGGCACAGAAAGACAGACAGAAAGAATTCCTGGAGCAGATTTACGAATATCTTAAACATTAAAGGGATAATCTCTAGAGATTTGTAGCATAATCAGCAATAAATGGCTGTTAGTGTTGATTAAGTGCTTGCACTTTACTTCAGTGTTTAATTTGTTTTGCAATGCTTGTGGAAAGAATAGGCAAAAGAAAAGCGACGTTTTTCCAGGAGAATCTCTTCATCCATTAAATGCACTTGGAAGTGACATATTCTTACCTGCAAAGAAAGTTTGAATTAAGTGAACTCAGTTAGCAAATTAGAGCCAGAATGTGGACTGCAGCCACAGGGAGTAGATGTTCCAGAATTGGATCATTTGGTATTCATTTTGGTTTGATCATCTTTTAAACAAGGCATTATAAGCTTTGTTTACATTCTCTGATCTTCCTTGTTTTATTTGTAAAGTTATTGTAAAAATCAAAGTTGATATGTACGTTAATGAGTTAACTCATGCAAACTTCTTAGCACACAATTTGGCAAGTAGGAAGGCATCAATGCATATCAGTGTATGTAATTACTATTAAATACAGACTCAACTGCATCATGTATAGCCAATTTTGTTCTTGGTTCTTTAGCAGTTTAACTATTTATATCTTCTGTGCAGAAAGTGCCTTCATTTCCATATTAACACAAGTTAAGAGACATAAATAATTCCCCTTCAAAGAGGTGTGTGCCATAAAATATACTGAGTTCACAGGTTTTGATTTCAAAATCCGCACACGTAATTATCACAGGGCAGCGACATCTGAACAACGGTCAGATGAATGCTTGCCTGTGCTAGTGAGCAAATGGGAGGATGAATGCAGGCACAGCTAGGTGCAAGACAGCAACCATTTGGATCATTTTCTTGGTGACAAAACGGAGAAATCTCTGAATGATCTGTAACTTTATTTCTTGAGTGTAGACAATAAAATGGACATTCTTACAAGTGTATAAGGCATATTGAGAAATTAAACAAGTATTTCAACTTCAAATGAATCATTCTACCTTTAGAAAATTTACGGAGGTGATATGAAATATGTGTGAATAAATACAGAGTCACCATTAATTTCTGCCAATAACAGGAGTTACAGAATTTATCTATTTCCGTGTTATATAACTGAGTGAAATTATAAAATTAACTGGATGTGAATTTGTCATATTGGTCTGGAAAACAAATGATAATTATTTTGAGTAAGTAACTTAGAATCTTTTAATGGTATTGACAGAATGTTTCCTTTCCTGTTTGATTATTTATATATTTTTAAAAAATATTTATTTTGTTTTAGGTATATGAGTGGTTTGCCTGCATGTATGTAAGTGCATCCATGTTTGCAAGCCCACAAAGGCCAGAGAGGGTATTGAATCTCCTAGAATTGGCATTACAGATGGTTTTTAGCTGCCACGTGGGTGCTGGGAATTGAACCTAGGTCCTCTGGTAAAACAACCAAGGTTCTTAACCATTGAGCCATCTCTCCAGCCCTATTTAATTTTTCTTACTCATTCTTTGAGAATTTCATACAAATATACAATATGGTTTTTAAATTTTTTAATTTTATGTGTATGATTGTTTTGCTTTCATGTAAGTGTACCCATGTGTGTAATGCCTGAGGAGACAAGAAGAGGGCATTTAATCCCCTAGTACTGGAGTTATGAACACTAGTTATACTGCATGTGGGTGCTGCGAACCAAACATGGGTCCTCTGGATGAGTAACCAGCTCTCCTAACCACTGAACTATCTAATGACTCCATTACCCCCCGCCCAATCCTCCTAGGCCCCTATCACATCTCCATCCTTACTTCATGTATTCTTTTCGTAGCACATTGAATCAGATCAGAACTGTGTTTTAAATTTTTTTTAACTTAAGAAAACTTTATTGAGAATTTCACACATGGATGTAAGGTGTTTTGATCAAATCCACGCACACTTCCTCCCCTCCAAATCCTCCCGTATATCCCCATCATTTTTTCCTGAACAACTTCATGTACTCTTTCTTTTTTGTTTTATTTATGGGGCTTTTTGCTACTCTAATAGTCCTCCCTCTGAAGAGGTAACTCTAAAATCTTTTAGGGATTAGATAAGAGCTCCCAAATACTTTTGATATTTTGGGGGCTTTGGCACAGAGTATGTTGCTAAGAGGCCCAAGGACATTTTGATTTTTAGCCAAGAAACTGGCTACTTTTCTTTGGAGTCTTTTCACCCTAACTGCCTAGCCAGTTTCTACCTCCTATTCTTATCACACCATCCTCTGAAGAGGCTACCCAAATTGCCAATAGGGAATTCAGATGCAGACCACTCTGGCTTCTTCCATGCTGAAAAGGGATGCAGGGTAAGGCAATTGGAGTACACCTTCAGTGGGTCTATCTAAAAGACTACCAAATTGCATAACTCTTAACTTTATGGAGAAAAGAAAGTCCTTGACTGGTGCCTAGGAGATGTGAAGGAGAAGTAAAGGCAAGAATAGTTAGCATTACAAGTTCTAGACAGGGAACCAGAAAAAAGTTAAAACAGGGCAAATTTCAAATGTTCATATCAGATTCCATTGGGATTTCTTGACGAGAGCTTCTAAAAGCATCCCTCCATTAGGTTCCTCCTCACTTGTCTTTTGTCTGCCAAGGCTGGACTCAAGAGTGATGGACTCAGGATTTGTATTCAGGCACTTTCATGGCTGTTGGAGCGGCTAGAATCAGCGTCAGTTCCCTCACAAAGGCTTCTAGATAGGAGGAGAAAACAAATTTAGCCATCATTTTAGAACACTAGTGGGTTGTTTCCCTTAGGTACATTTAATTTTTTCTTGAAACTTTTTGTATATTTCATACAGAACATCTCAAACAATCTTAATCATCTTTATACCCTCATCTCTACTGGCACCTTCCCATAGCTTCCCCATCCCCTGGCCCCACTGGAGCCCATATACTGTGTCATCTCTGTTAAGACTAACTAGGTTGTCAGTGTTCCCAACTGTTTCACAGTGCAAGGCCATCCACTATGTCAAGTCAGCCTATCTAGAGTCCCTTGTTTTAGGAAGATTGGCTCTTCTTCATCTAGTAGCAATCAGTTGCCAATATTCCTTCAGAAAATATTGAGGTCTGCTGTTAATTTTCCCAGTTCTATGCTGGATTATTGTCTGCCTAAGTTTTCATAGGACTTATGTATGCTGACACCATTGCCATAGAACCATATGAGCAGGTTCCCATGAGCTTGTTGTACTGTGTTTCCCTAGAGTCTTGCACCTCCTCCCTGGCTCTTATAACCTTTCTGCCCCCCTTCTGTGATGGTCCCTGAGCCTTGGGTGGGAGGAATTTAATAAAAGGATCCTGTCCACAGACCAGCACTCAGGAGACTCTTGATCTCTCCACTTTGGCTATTTGTGACCTTTTGTGTTCCTGGCCCTCTGCTGCGCAAGGAAACTTCATTTTTGAAAACTGAGAGATTCATTAGTGTCCTCTTCATTATCCCTGTTCTATGGTCCACGGAGCCTTAGGTGTAGAGGTCGCAATGTAGATGTGTCACTTAGGCCTCGACAATTCATAGCCTAATACACATAGCTGGAATAGCCATAGATCTTGGAGATAACCAAGTCTGTCACTTCACAAGACTAATGTAATTTCTTACTATGTGCAAAATGTGTAGCCTTCTGTTTACAGACAAGTATCCCAGCCACCATTCTTCAAAGAAGTTCATTTTGCACCAGAGACTATTACCAAGTGGTCACACATGGACATTGTCTATGTTCAGTCCGGTTTTCATGTGCATTGGTGAAAGGCTATCCACTGCAGCATGGGCACCCTAACAAGGGCCACTTACCTGCAAAAAACTGACTCTTACTACCCTAGCAGCTACAAATGCCAAACTTCCTCAGCTAGAAGGAGGACTTTGTGAGCCTCTCTCCAAAATCTGTTGGAATTTTGACTGGTATGATCTTGTGTTTGTTTTGTGCAGGCCACCACAGCTGCTGTGAATTTATAAAGACAATGGCACTGACATGTCCAGACAATTCTGATTTTCTGTTGTCATCCATAACTTCTGGCTCTTACAATCTTTCTGCCTCCTCTTCCCTAATGTCCATCTCTAAATGAGACATCTACATCTTATCGCATGCTCACGTGGCTCAGGGAATATTCCTGTTTTGTTTGATTTACCATGCCCCATCTTATTTATTTAAGAATAAATTTCCAATGTTTTCTATAATAATCAATGCATTTACATATCCTGGCATCAGTAACAATGTAGTTAATATTATTTTACACTGTATTTTGAAGAATGAAAGAGGATAAATATGAAAATATTTGGTAAATAATTTATATCATTATAAGTAGTAGGGTTTAAGAACAATTAACAGCTTATGAAAATGCTGTTAGAAATAAGATCTTCAAACAATTACAAAGCTCTCATTCTTATTTGAATTAAAAACTCACATGAGCATGTTAGGAATAACCTAGGTTAGGCAAAATTACATTAGTAATTTATTTTGGGAATCAGAATGTGTACTATGCTATCAAATCTTTTCTCTCTATTGGGCAATAGATTATGATATATTCTATAATAAAATTATTGATATTTTCCCCTAGTGTGTCTTCAGGATTAGTTTTCTTTAGAAATACTTTGAAAATCCAATTTGTTGCCTTGAGTAACCACGTATATTCTCATATACAGAGGAACTAAAAACCATTATTATCTGTTCATAGAATATGAGGATTATGCAAATACTAGGGAGGTTTTATTCTAAAATATCTCAGAAAGCTTCAGAATTCTGATTAATTTTCTTTTGAAGTATACATAAGATATATTTTAAGACAATGCTTTGTTCGCCTTTTGTGAATACCATCTGTCTTGTTCCAATTGTACTGCTAACCTAAAACACCATAGATTCAGTGACTATTCAAATGGAGATTTATTTTCTCAGAGTTCTGGAGGCTAAGTCCAGGAGGAAGACACTGGCATATGATCAATTAAGTTGCTGTCTGTTGACAATGTATTACATATTACTCCACGGTTAGTTGTCTGAGGAGGACTGCTTTCTTCTCTCAAGTGTTTTTTAATTGTTGCTTCCTTCATAAGGAAGAGATAATGTTCTTAAAAGTCAGAAATTGGAAGCACAACTGAGCTGAATGCTATATGACATCTCTTTTTACTGTCATCTTAATCCCATTTATGTAGAATTTGTCATGGCCTAGCCATCTTAGAGACCCACTTCTTGTTCTTAACTTTAAAAAATTATCAAGAATTTCATACATGCATATAAGATGTTTTAATCCAATCCACACCCACTCCCTCCCCTTCAACTCCTCCCATATTTCCCCATCACTTTTTCTGACAACTTCCTATTCTCTCTTTTTTTGTTTTTTTATGGGGCTTTTTGCTACTCTAACATTCCCCCCTCTGAAGAAGTAACTCTAAAATCTTTTAAGGATTAGATAAAAGCTACCAAATGACATTTTTGGCCTTTGGAGCAGAGTATGTTGCTAAGAGGCCCAAGGACATTTTGATTTTTAGCCAAGAAACTGGGTACTTTGCTTTGGGGTCTTTTTACTCTAACTGCCTAGCTAATTCTTACCTCTTATTCTTATCACACCATCTATCACCACACCATACTTAAATCTTAGCGGGAACATGTTCAAACCACAACATTAGGCATTCTAAGAATGGCCCACTTTTGGGGGGCTGCAGAGATCCTTCAGTGGTTAAGAACACTGGTTGTTCTTGCAGAAGACCTGGGTTCAAATCCCAGCACCCACATGGCAGCTTACAACTGTCCGTAACTCCAGTCCCAGGGTATCCGAAAGCCTCTTCTGACCTCCGTGGGCACTGCACAGCACAGGTGCACTTACCTATACCCAGGCAATGCACACATATACATAAAATAAAGATAATAAAAATTTAAAAATTAAAACAGAAATGGCCCTCTTTATTAGGAAATTTTGTCACATATGATTGTACCCGAAGGTGGGGAATCCTTTTCCTGCATGTAACATCCAAATTCAAAGAGAATTACATTTACTAGGATGCCATCTAGTTTAATATTAAGATAACTAACAAAAGTGACCTCTTATGCATCATGTTGCCTCTTGCTCACCATTGTCTTACATTTTATTTTGAAATAAGAAGTACAGAGATGATTGTTGCTTCCGTGGTTGAGAAACGTGGACAGAATGGAGTGGGTACAGTTGGTCCTATGTGCCTGTGAGGTTTGGATCCATGGATCCTCCTCCCCAAAAAAACCAAATAATAAATAATTGAAAAAGAAACATTGTCCATTTACTGAACATGTAAAGAATTTTTGGCATTATCACCTAACATTTATTACAAGTACTTATATAAGATTCACAGTGCATAATGTATTAGGAATAACCCATAAATGATTTTAAATGAGTTATGTGCATACAGCAAATGATATACCATTCCTCAGAGGGGACTGAGCACCCACCATTGCAGGGGGAGGTGATGGCTGTTGTTCTTCACAGGTGCTTAGGAATGACTATATTCATCATTTCTTTCTTTTAGTTTTAAACTAGAACAGCATTTTCATATTATCATTTCCATGGGACTAAGTGTCTGGGGATCTCAGCTCCTACTGAGGTTCAGAGAAAGCCGAGCATTGGGGAGGACCATGACACTACAGTGGGGGAAAACCGAGCTGGTAGAGGTTTGCCTGAGCTTACTGCCATGGGACACTCCATTGGAAAGCACATGAGGTACCAAAGGGCATTGCATGACCTATTGTCTTATAATTGTTGTCAGACCTCCTTTTACCTGTATCCAAGCCTGTGTTTGACTGAATCACAGATCATAAATAATCATAGAAGGTAAGTTTGAAGGATTTTGTTTCACCATGAATAGGAAAGGACCCTGCTACTTATGCCTGAGTCTTCTTATTTGTGGTTATTCCAATTCAGTATATCCACTGGAATAGGATTCAACTTCTTGTTTACTATCCCACAGCTGGCATATAGTCCCTCCATGCTTTGGACATCATAGCATGTAACACAGAGGGAAGAAATGTTTCCTTAATGTCAATTGTTTTGTTTGATGTTGTATTTATAGTTCAGTGATCTTCGGACTTCATAAAAAACTCCCTCATTTTATTATTTATCCATAATCTTATGAAAATTCTGTCTCAAAACTTACTTTTCATGATATAAATAAACCTTTTGACATATCAAAGGAGTGGAATTATTATTTTCAACTTTGTAGGCTTAAGGTTAAATGTTTCCTGAAGATTTTTCACCAATGAGTAAAGTATTATTCTTATTATTAGTTAATATAAAAGCTAACTGTGGCTTATCCAAAATCATTGACTTGTTCAAGATCACCCAACAAAGCTTCAACTGCAGTCTGGGTTTTGCATAAATTCTCTTTCTTCCTTGCAAGAGACTCAGGAAGGCAATATAATGCACAAAGAGAGGGGTCACAGGACCTGGAGAAGAAGGGATACTCATTGCCCTAGCTATCCAAAAATCTGCAATTCCCAGCCCTTGCAACATTAGAGAAAGGCTGAGTACGTTGCAAACTATTTTGTTTATTTTGATAGATGCTCTGTTTAAGCCTTAGCTGATAACTTGGAAAAATCAGAGTATGCAAAACAAGTAAAAGACAGCTAATGTGATTTCTTCTTTCTTTTTCTGGAAATATAAAAAAGAAACAGAGCCAAATATTTGTCAAAAGCTTGGCCAGAGTAGGGGGAAGGCAGGGAGAGGGTGATGGCTTATTGGGTAATACATGGGCCAATTTCTCTATAACCGTGAGGACGTGAGTTCGGATCTCCAGATGTTACATAAAGCTGGGTACAATAGCACTCATTTGTCATCCTAGAGCTACTATGAGGAGATGGGAGGCAAACACAGGAGAACCGCTAAAAACATACAGTCCAGCTAGCCTGGCTACACATCTGCAAAGAACAAGAGACTGCCAAAAAAGTTGGAAGGTGAAGGCTGAGAGCAGAGATTGCCTTCTGCCCTCCCAACATGCTCCATGGCATGTGTATGCCCTCCCCCACAAATTTAAAATGCATAGCTAATAACAATCATCAATGACACTATCCTAAATCACAGTATCCTTTGTGAAATCCCCTCACATCAAAATTCCCAAAGTCAAAAATCTTAAAAGTAAAATTTTGGAAGGTTAAAATCTGGAATGCTTAAATCCTAAAAAAAAAAAAAGAAAAGAAACTCAAAACCCACAAACACTATCGTAAAAGTTATGTAAGAGGGGTGACTATCAGCTTTTGGACAATGGAGTTGCGTGTGTTCAGTTGTGCAGAGGACAGTACCATCATGTCAATGATAAATATCTAGAAACACACTGGAAGATTCTTCTGGATGAACATGTGATGGTATTTCCAGAGAAGAATAAAGTTTGACACTGAGGTGATTAAATGTGACAGATCTACATTCAGTGTAGGTGGCTTCTCCAAAAGTCTAAAGAGGCTGTATGCATAGAGAAAATGAACATTGTAAACAAAATGGTGTGTCTCTGAGAAATAAGGCATAGATTCTTTTACCTTCCATAGACATCAAAACTATAGGCACTCTAGACTTTAGACTTCTAGATATGTACAACCATACCATACCTGTAATTTTTTGCAGGTTTTATGATTATATCTTAGTACTTATAATTCCAAAACATGTTAGATCCTCATATTATTGTATAAGGTGACCTACAAAGAAATTTCACATTCTGCTTTCTCAAAGAAAATCACATTAACATGAAAATCAATGTCTTTTGATAATTACTTTTTTTTCCAGAATGATCTTTTCAGGATTTGGCCCTTCCATGGTTTTAGGTTACAGGGATTTGAGACATTACAAATTTTGATCTTTGGGGATTTCAATGTGGATTATGGCATTTACAATTGTGCCTTTCACAATTAGGGCTCACAGCTAGTAAAATTAGTCAAAAGAGAGTTTATTTAGACTCATGCAGCAAGAGCTGGAAACAGCATAAAGTTGAGCTTCCTGATACTGAGAATCAAAAGCTTCAGTGAAGCATAAGGAATACTGTTGGGTTAGGACACTGGTGATTGCACTATCTGTTAACTGCAGCTGTCTAGAGGAGCAACACACTTTTCATACATTTAGCTCTAAGGGAGCATTCACAGTAGGGTAAGACATGTACCTCTTGGATTAGTTCATTAATTATGTATATATGTTTTATGTGTGGGGACTGTGTGTGTATACATGTCTGTGTATCTATGTGTCGAGATCGGTAGTCAACCTTGAATATAGCTCTTCAGGAGCTTTTACCTTATTTAATGAGACAAGGTCTCTCACCTGCCTGGAACTTAAATATCAACCTAGGTTGGCTCTTTAAGGAACCCCAGGAATCCACCTGCCTCCATCATCCAGTGCTGAGATTACAAAAGCATTGTACACATTCAACTTTTTACATAAGTGCTGGGCATAGAACTTGGGTTTTCTGCTTGTAACACAAGCACCTTACCAATTGAACTATCCTGCTGTCTCCAAGATATCCACTTCTGAAGCCCAGCTCTTACAATTTCACAGAAATTGAAGACAAGAGAAATACTTTCCTACATGTCTGTATTTGCTGCTTCTTGCTCTGGCTTATATCTCAAACAAGCAGAGAAAGATTTATAATTGCAGGCTTCCTACAGCAAATGCTCTAACAAATGATTAGTATCCCTGAGACAGATTTTGACACAACACAAAGTAAATTCTATCAATAGCAGTGAGCTTCCTTCAGCAAACATTTTAAGGGGTCTATAGTCATTCTATGATCCGATCTGGATGAATATAGATAGGCACATTATAGTTCAGTTAATCTCATTAACCTCAGGGTTAGATGATATTCATCATATTAAAATAATTTTGTAGTTCTCAGAAGCAAACTTTATTTTGATTTCATTTTTTTAAGAATATTTTTATTATTTCAAAGAGAGGCAATTTTAAACGTCTTTGAGAAAGGGTCTCCTTGTAGCCCCCCCTGTCCTGGAACTCCCGTGGGGATAAGAAATCAAAGACCCAAAAAGGGCATGGTAGCACAGTCCTCAATCCCAGCACTTAGGAGGCACAGCTTGGCAGATCTCTGTGAGGCGCCTCTCTTGCCATTTTGTGCAGTTGTTGGGAAGTCACAGGATCTGTATTTGAGTGTGTTCTTTCCAGCTCAGTCATAAATTGGGGGGGGCAACCTTCTGTAAATAAACCCCCACCCTATGCTCTGTTAGCAAGCCCAGTAAACTAGTTAAGATTTCAAAAAAACAAAACAAAAGAACAGAACTAATGGGAACCTTCATTTTTCCACCAATTTGAGCCTATGTTGGCAAATCCTATGGTCTTTTTTTTTTTTTTGTCTTTTTGAGACAGGGTCTCCCTATGGCCCCAGCTGGCCTGGAGCTCATTGAGTGGACTAGACTGGCCTTGATTTCATTTTTCAAATAACGTATCCAAAATCTTTAAAACCATGGGAATTTTATGTTATCGTTACAAGTTTTTTTGAAAAATCAGCTTTTCATCTTTTAGTGTCTTTCCTGAACCCTATATCAACTGTTAATTTGCTGGGTCATGGCCCAAACTGTAGCGAGACTCTGATCTTGATAAGACCTTATGGTGGTTGTTAAAGATGCTTCTGATGATCAGAAGAAAACCTGAGGATATATTGCAAAATCCAGGTGACAGATCACAAATATTTAGGACAGACTTTCAATCTGTAGGAACCAGAAATTACAGTGTATGACACCCAGCATGCGATGTGTGCACTATATCGACTGCAATGGTCACTGCTGGACATTGCTTCTTCCTTGATAAATCATGGTTGAAGAAGGGAGGTGTATAGTCAGTCTTTTTCTTCTTTTGCTGTGTTTCCAAGCTATTCTGAACTGTCTTGTCAAAACTGTCCACATGCTGCTCTAATGGTCCCTTCTTTTTATTTTTTATGTATATGAATGTATTGCCTACATGTATGTAAGTTCACCCGTGTCATAGAGTCCCTGAAGAGTTCAGAAGGGGCCGTTGGATCCCCTGGAACTGGAGTTACAGATGGTTTTTAGACCCCACGTAGGTGCTGGGATTCGAGCCTGGGTCTTCTGTGAGAACAGCCATTGTTCTTAACCATTGAGTCCTCTCTGGCCCCAGCTGTCCCTTCTAACAGGCCTCTTATTGATTTCTAACACCTTAAATTCCAGTTGAACTATGACTCATTAAATAGTCTGCAATGCTTTCACAAGGCCATTCTTCCGCCTCACCTACTCTATATATCTCTTTTCTGTCCTTCTGTAGGTATTTTATTCTTTCTTTAATACTCACTTCAAAGATCACTGCCATTGTGTGGTTCCTCGACCACACAAGCCTGTGTGCCCCATTTGGACAAAGGATTTACTGCTGCTGTTGTTCCTTCCAGCTTCCAATGTCATTGTTTATACCTGCATCTTGGAAATAAAATTTGGAGCTCTGTCAATTTAGAAGTCAATATAAATCCTGCAATTATGCACAACGGGAGTTGTGACTACCTTGGAATCAGTTCAGAAATTAAAATCTTAGGAAAAGAAAGAAATGTACCCACACCTATTCCACTTCATGGAATTTATATTTTGCCTGTACTAAATACTACCAAAATGATGAAGGATTGGCACCTGTTTGCTCAGCATGACCTGTGCGGAGATGAGGAGGGACCAGGCTATGTTAGGCTTTCTTAACCATTACTTTTTAATAAGAATTTTCTGAACAAATTTGAATTGTATAATAAAGTGTGATTAGCTGGACTCTTCATGCTGTCCACTAGCGCTCCAAAACTTACATCTTTTTCTGAAAGTCTCTGCCGTTGCGGGGTCCAGCATCCTCGATCAGTCCCACCCCTCAGTGACAAGTAAACATTTGGCTTTCTAATTCTAGAAGTTTGATACTCTTTAGATTCTACCATATCAGTGATATCAGGCATTATTTATCATTTGGGCTGCCTTGTTTCACTTAGGATGTTGTTGTTACAGATGGAAGGACTTCTTATTGTGAGGTAGAAATATTACACTGTGTATAGACACTACACTAACTGTATTCATTCATCTATTGATGGGAATTTCATTTATTTTCATATGATGGCTTTTGAGAATAATGCAACAATGGTTTTTCATGTTATTTTTTTCTCTGTGATTTTGACATGTGAATTTCTTTTGTAGTTTCTGATTCTTGTGTGAGATTCAGGCCTTCAAGTTTAGGTCTGCTTCTTTCTGTGAACTTTATGTGTCTTTGTGGTTTACTTTTTGGGCATGAAAAGCTGGTTCGTCTAAGCTTCAGGTGCTCTATCTTGATTTTATATTGGAGTGGCTGGATTGCTTTTGTCTTCAGGAGTTCCCACAGAGGCCCAATTCAGGTAAGGGTCATATGTTTTCAGGCCTTCTTCTAAGGTCTGGATCCCTCCAGGAACTATTTTGGCCTCAGGAATTTGGGGGTTGTACTGGCCTGGGAGCCTGGCCCAGGGAAAGATGCTGGTCTAGGGCAGCTGGTGGCTGTGCCACCCAGAGATGCAAAGGCAGATGGGGCGGGAAGAGGCCTCAAGGGCTCCTAGGGACTGCACTGAGGAGCTGGGTTGGTCTGGATGAAAAGGATCAGGAAGAGGAAAGGTCAGCCCCTGTGTCCCAGAAAAAGACTGGAGGGTGGTGCAGGCCCAGGGAAGCAGAGAGACGTGAGGGCGGGACCAGGCCCGGAAACAGTGCTCCTGGGGCCCAGAGAAGGCACTCAGTTGGTCTGGATGAAAAGGCTCAGGAAACAGTATTGGTTCCCCAGGTGTCTGGGGCACCAAGACAAGGAATGGGGCGGGGCTCAAACCTGGAGGAGAGACCAGCGGGGGAGATGGGAGGGTGAATGAGGCTGGGGGAGTCAAGGCCCAGAGGGCACGGTGGACTTACCGGGTAGAGAGACCTGCGGATAGGAGAGAGGCCTGCTGTGGGCAACAATGAACTCATAACGCAACCAACTTTCTGAACGATTTTAGGATGAGAGGTATTAAACATTTTCAATGATTTTATGACCCCCATTAATATGTTTGTATAACGTTTGATTATATAAAGTTCGTTTACTTTATGTGCTGTGTCACAAAATATTGACTTTTATTTGTTTAAATATACCTCAGAACCCTGAAATATATCCCACTTAACCCTTTCAGTGTATTGCTGCAATAGTTTTCCAGTGATTTGTTGAGGGTTTTTAATTTGGTGTTCATAAAGGGTATGAATTGCGATTTTCTTAAAGGCGCTATATTTTGCTTTGTTATTAAAGAAATTTAATTGGAAATTTCTCATTATTTTCATTTTTTCAGAAGATTTTGTTAAGGACTGAAACTAGCTATAATATTTTTCAAAGTCGAATGCATTAAGAAGCCATAAGGACCCGGGCTTCTCTTTGGTTGGAATTTCTTTGTTTACTGGTGCAATTTCCTCACTTGCTCATGGAACTAGAAAACTATATATTCGTAAGTCAGTCTTGGTAACTTTGATATTTATAAGACTTCATGTATGTGTGTAATTTTTCACAGTAGTCTGTTAAATACGTTTTTCTCATATTATTGTAATGTCTCCTCTAATTTTTGATTTTTTCTATTTGCTATTTTCCTTTCTCTGCTTAGACTAACTGAAAAGCTTCTTTTATTCTTTTAGAAGCCAGTTTCTTTTTGCCTAGTGTTTTGTATCTTTTTTAGTTTTATGATTGATGATTTTTTAATGCTGATTTGTTAACGTTTGCATTTGTTCTTTTTGGGTTTCCTTTAGGTATGAAGTTAAGACACTAATGTGATGTTTCATTTTTCTCACTGTAGGTATCTATGATCGTTTACTTTATACTGAACAAAGATGTTGGCACATGGGAGAAATTTTTGTGTACAGTGTTTCTCTTTTTATGAGCTTAAAGGTATGTTTTGAGTTCTTTTTTCTCTCCTTTGACCCATTAATTTGCATTATTTAATGTTCACAAATGTGTGGATGTTCACTTTTTCCTATTTTATGATTCCTAATTTCGCATCATCCTTGTTAGAAAGTATACTGTACAAAATTTTAATCTCCTGAAATTTTTTGTGACTTTTAGCCTACAATTTGATTTATCTTCCATATGTACTTTGGAAGATTGTATAATATTATACTGCTGTGGGGCAGCAGAGATGGCTCAGCGGCTAAGCGCTCTGGCCATTCTTGCAGAAGAGCCAGGTTAGAATCCCAGCACCCACATGGTGGCTAACAAGCATCCATAGCTCCAGTTCCAGGATATCAGACACCCTATTCCGACCTCATGGGCATTGCACAATACAGGTGCACTTACATACTTGCAGGCAAATATACTCATACACATGAAATAAAATAATAAAATAAAAATATACACTGATGTTAGATAGAAACTTCTGAATATGTCTGAAATGTCTATCTGGTTTAAAATGTAGTAATATCTGCTGAATTAATTATTTTTTTATCCCGATGATCTATTCAATATTAAGAGTAACATAATGCCATGCTGCTCCTCATACATTAGGGGATATCTCAACTCTTCCTCAGAGATATCACTTCTTGTAGCAGATGACCATTAAAACAGACCCACTACTGTCAACATGCTGAAAATAAGAGACTGCCAAGTACTTGGCTCTAAATGGGCCACCTATATCATATCTTCCCTTCCCAAGGCTACAGGATCACTGTGTAAAAGGAGGCATAAAGATGATAAGAGTCAGAGGTGGTGGATGAATACAAGGAAACCATGTTTTCCTTACGGAACAGGGGTGTTGCACATATGAACTCATAGTGCTTGTGACAGCATGCACGAGACTTGTGCAAGCCCAATCCAGACAAAATCCCAGCATGGATCGGTGGTGGACAAATGCCCCTGGCCTAGCTGAGGAACTATTGACATTTAATAGCTTCTGGGGGAAGGACTGGTTTCTTTGAGGGTGTGATGACCAGAACCCAGGGAATGGGACCACACCCAAGAGCATTTGGGGGACAAAATTTAGACTTGGTAAGCCTTAAAAAAATAGTAGAGTATATGAAGAGAGGGGTGAAAGGGAGGTGAAGGTAGGTCTAGGAAAATATGGGGAAGGAGGTCTGAATATGATTAAACTACATTGCATGAAATTATAAAGAATAAACAAAAATATTATTTAAAAAGCAAAACACCAAAATACTGAAATTAAAATTAAATTGAAAGTGAAAAAGAAAACAAATAAATATTAAAGTCAATAAAAATGACATAATGAGTTTCTCTTCTATTATTATATTGCTGTTTGTTTTCTTGGTCTATTAATACATGGTTTACATACGTAAGTTCTCTGATGAAGAGCGCATATAATTTCAACAAGTGGCAATAGTCCCTTGATTACCTGACCTCTTTGTCACTATATAGTGATTTGTATTGTCTTACTATAGTTTTTAAAATTAAAGTCTTTTTTCTGATATAGATACAGTTTCAAATTGAATGGATTGTAATATATTTCACTTTTATTTATGTTTTTAAAACTAAAGAGAATCTCTTATAATCATGTCACTGGATCTTATATTACTTCTTGTGTGTGAGATGTATTCTTGAGTATTTGCCTGTACCTGTGCGTATGAAGGAAAATCATCTTTCCCTCTATTGCTTCTTCAAACTGTTTTTTGAGACTAAGTCTCTCACTGAACCCAGAGTAGTTAGTCTGTTTGGGCTAGAATGTCTGGCTGGAGAGCTCCTGGGATCTGTCTGTCTCAGATTCCCAAAAGTATAGCAACAAATTTGAACAGCCACACCTTGTTTTAACTTGGTGTTGTCTAGCAATTCCCTCCAAATTGAAACCCTCCCTTTCAGATGAAGATGGGAATCTTAGTGAGATTCCTGACATAGACAAACCTCAGGAGTCTGGGAATACTCACAATGACAAGACCCTCCTCAAGGTTACAGAAGAAGGAAGAGGAGACCCTTCAGTCAGCTGAGCTCCTGAATGCCACAGTGCTCCAGGTCTGCAGCTTCAGCAAATCATCATCCAGGCTGCTGTGAGCTTCTTGGTGATGCACGTGATTTGATGGTCACTGTAAATAACCCTTCACTCATACTGCTGTAAGTAATACACCAAAACTCTATTTTCCAACTCAGATGTGATAGAATCATTACTTTGATGTTATTTTAGGTTCCCTATGTTTGATGAATAGACAGTTGCTCATGTCTCATCAGAGCATCTGGTACCACACACCAGGGCTGGGGATCCTAACTCAGGGCTTCCTGCTTGTACCAGGAGTACTTAACCAACTGAGCATCTTCCTAGCCCAGTGATCTTAGTTTTTGATCATCAATTTCCTCACAGAGAATGCAATCCATTTATATTTAAACTAAGTATTTGTAGGTAAGGCTTAATAATGCCATTGTAATTTTTAAAACTATATCCTGGCTCCCCTATTTCTGCTCTTGACATCTTCTACTGTGTTTTGAGTTTTGGTAATTTTATGCTTCAATAATTTTATTTTACATCTATTTGTGAAAGATTTTTCCCCTTTGTAATTACTATGGAGCATATATGCATA
>NW_008339517.1:4931003-4941126 GCF_000622305.1 Nannospalax galili
GATTTATTTGTTTTTAAGTGTTTTGAAATAATATATTTTATTTATTATTTTTATTTTGTGTGTACGAGTGCATTGCCTGCATGTATATAAGTGCACCCATGTCATGCAGTGCCCACAGAGGTTGGAAAAGGGTGTCAGATCCCCTGGAACTGGAGTTACAGGCAGTTGTTTGCCACCATATGAGTAGAACCCAGCCTCTGAAAAGCAGCCAGTTCTAGTGTTTTGAAATAATATATTTTATTTATTATTTTTATTTTGTGTGTACGAGTGCATTGCCTGCATGTATATAAGTGCACCCATGTCATGCAGTGCCCACAGAGGTTGGAAAAGGGTGTCAGATCCCCTGGAACTGGAGTTACAGGCAGTTGTTTGCCACCATATGAGTAGAACCCAGCCTCTGAAAAGCAGCCAGTTCTCCTAACTGCTAAGCCATCTCTCCAGGAACTCTCCTTCATTTTTGATGGAAACCTTTGTTGGTGACTCATCTCTAGTTGAACATACATTTGCCTTCTTAACACAGAGTACATCATTTCTATTCTGCTGGGGTCTGAAGGGCTTCTACCAAGAAGTTTGTTTCTATTTTCCTGAGGATTATCCTACAGGTGAAATATCTCATTTCTCTTTTTGTTTCAAAAATTATCTTTGTTTTTGATTCTTAACATTTTGATTAGTGTGTGTTTCATTGAAGTCCTACTACAGTAGACTATATGTAGAGAATTTGCGTTTTCATGTACCTGGATGTCCACACCTTCTGTAAGATTTGGAGATTTTTCAACAATTATTTCTTAGAATAAACTTTTTCAACTTTTTCCTCTTGTTTTCTAGTTCTATGACACCTTCATTGCATGCAGTATTCTGTTTCTGTAGCCGATATATCTTGTGAACCTTCTTCATTACACTTATCCTTTTTTTTTCTCCCTTAATGACAATTTCAAAATGAGTCACAAATTCTTCTATTTATTCAAGTCTAGAATTGAAGCTCTTTATCGCATTTATTAATTTAATTCACTGAACTTTCCATGTCCATAATTTCAATTTGATCCTTTAAAAAAACTTGGATGAATATTTCAGTTATTTGTCTACTATTTTCTGGAATTCAGTGTGCTATGTGTATTTTTTTCAGTTTGTTGTGGTTTCTTAAAAGAGTTTGCATTATTAGTTAATATAATAATTCCTACATCTCTATTTGAGGGGGAACCTGTTACTGGAAAATTATTGTATTTCTTTAATTTTTTTCACATTTCCTTGGTTTTCCATGTTCTTTGAAGTCTTTTTGTGCCTTTAAAAATGTATTGTGCTTTGTTTTAGAGGTTTGTTTTTGCCTTTTAAGAAGAGTAACACAACCCCACCTTTAGGAACTAGATTTGGGCAGGAAGTGCCTTCATCAATCACCCCATCTAGGAATTCCGTGGCTCTCTCACTGTTTTATGAGTTTGTCTGCTCTACTCCTTATTTTGTTTTGTGGTGTTGAGTCTTAAGGTTATATACATTATCTCAACCCTGTGAAGGCAGACTGAGCACTGAGAATGTTCCATTTATTTTCTGTAGCTGAGCGACCTGGAATGACTGCTTATGTGTCTTTTCCCAGTTCTAAGCTGTTTAACAAGCTGGTTGCATGTGCAAGTCATCAACACAGGTGCACACATACCTTATAGGAGTGTGACAGAAAGAAAGGAAGACGGAGAGTTTACAGAGCTTTGAGGAGTCCCATGTGGTATTCGGGATGCTCCACAGTAGACACCTCTCTGTGGCTTATGAACTGGTCTCTTGGTGGAGACTGGAAGGTACTTAGTAGTCATAACTCTCTTTTTCAGCTCTGAGTCCTGATCTTTTTCTCCAGTTATCTTTCCTATTTGCAAACTCTCTCAGTCACTCAGATATGGAAAGCCCTTCTGTACTCTTTGATAGTGCGTGATCCAGAGAGAAAGTAGGAGGGCTTTTGTGCAGTATCTCATACAGTCTAGAAAGCTATGTATTTACTGTCTGTATCACACCTTCTCCTATGGGAGATAGAAGGTGCTGATGGTGTTTCTTGGAAATGAGTGTTTCTACCTTTGGAGAGGGGTGATAGGAGTAAAGTGAAACTGTTTTGCCTATAATTTTCAGTGAATTTGTTCTCAGCAATTTTTCATTCAACAGTGTCCTGGGACATCCCTGATAGCACCTGGAATACAAAGGTTCTCTCACTCGAGTACTTGTCAAAATCAGTGCACTGTGGGGACCTGACAGAGTAAAACTTCTGTTCTACAATTTTCTTCATGTCATTCCTCATACACTACATTTAAGAATCTTGGAAATTATGATTCACACTAAAGAAAATATTTATGCAGACTTTTTGAAGAACCACATATGTGTATTCATCATCATGTGGGATTGGAAAGGTAACTTGTGGTATCTGTATAACGTTTAGAGAGATTTGAGCAATGCTTATTTATGTAATAATCTAATAGTTATTTAGAAAATGAATCGCTCATTCCTAGGAAACAGCATTAGCTGAGACAGAGAGAGAGAGGAGAGAGGAGAGAAGAGAGAGAGAGAGAGAGAGAGAGAGAGAGGAGAGAGGAGAAGAAAGAGAGAGAGAGAGAGAGAGAGAGAGAGAGAGAGAGAGAGAGAGAGAGAGCACATTTTGGAGGATTAGCTTTATTTCCTTCTGGAACTGGCAAGCTGATATGAGAAATGAGACCTTTGTCTCACGTTATTCATACAATAGGCAAAGCCCTGTACTTATGTCATCTCCTTCAATTCTTATAATAAAACGTTTCATAAACTATTACCACAGAATCAAATACCAGGAAGTGTAGTGTAGACAGATTAAGTAATATTTTCCCAATGTAATTCAGCTCATAAGTAGCACAGTGAGAATACAAGCACAGATGTTTAATGTTTGTGAGGGTACTATTTATAAGCCCAACCATTTTCCCAAATCTGTTTCCCATAAAATATTTCAGAACTCTCTACTCTTCTTGCTCTCCCCGAAAGATCAATATGATTTGGCTTTTATGAGAGACAACATTATTTCTATGAGTTCTGAGGGGTCTATGACTTTATAATTGACTCCTAGCTGTTTAGGTATTCATACAAACATATATACACATACATATACACACAGACTTTTAGAGCTATTTCAGTTAGACATTAGCATCTTTTACTACATCAACAGCACAGATCAAGCTATCCATCCTGAATAAATCAGATAAAAACATCTTTAAGAATATATAACATTAGTTAGCATTTCAAATAAAATCTGCAATATAGATAATACTAATATTATTATCACTAGGCCACTCATTACTTAATTCTATAAAATCTCGGTGAGGTAAGCTTTCTTATCTATCATCTTCGGTGCAAACAGGATGAGTAAATTGAAATACACACGTTAAGTCTTTCTGCAGAGTCAGGATTCTAGTCCCAGTGGTGTGGATATAGAATCCCTGCATTTATTCCCTATTTGTCACTCAGTCTGTGTAATCACTCATGTAACTTTTCAGAAACTTTTGTAATTATTTTTAAGTAAATTAAAGTTTTAAATTGCTTCAATTCTAGTTTTTTCCCTAAGAGTTTTTCCTAAATTACCTTATAAATATCAAGGTCACAGAAAAGTCTTTTTTAAATTCTACAAAGACTGTTCATGGTCCCAGTGCAACACTGTGAGTGTGAAATTCTGTTCTGTCTAGTTCCTCTGTGCCATATGGCACCATTCATCTTTTGAATGTATGTTAATGTTAAAAGTATATAATTTTTTCTCCAGCTTACACGGTGAATTTTCTTGAAACGCTTTCTCTTAAAACTTCATTACAACAATTAAATGATTTACTAAAAAGAAACATCACATTTCTTCAAAAATTCCAAATAGTTCTAATAAAATATTGAATGATTTCCTCCCCTGGAGCCCTTCCCTAGTGTGAAGTAACTTTCTTTGAATTTATTTTTAGCTTTATCACGGAATTAACACTTGGGCTCTTGGCAGCCAGGCCGCTGTTCAGATGGCTTTGCTAATAGTCTTTCTACAAGTGCTTTAGTTAGTACTGTTTAGAATTCCTTGTTTGTCAGAACAGCACATGTCATTATGCACCATTTAGAAATAATAACCTTTTTACATTTGAAAAATGTATTTACACATTTTGAATTCATTTTATATTTTAAACATGTGTCAGGTAACCACCATGTATAGTATTCATCCTTCACCTCAATCACTTTTACCCCATTTCAGTTGATCCAGATGGAATCCTTGTACCTTTAAGAGTCATTTCTCAAGCTCCTCTTTCTCTCAACATAACAGTGATCGATCCACTTTGCTTTTTAAAATATTTTTGCAGTTTTATACCTTTAATTATATTTTTAATTGAAATATTGTGCATTTCATATAATACATCTTAATCTTATTTAGAACCCCTCCCATATCTGTATCCTCCATAGCCTTCCCACTGCATTTCATGCATTCTGTTTAAATATGTTCTTTTTTAATATATTATTTATTTTGATTATTTTTAACAGCAAAGGGCAGGGGGTTATTTACAGGAGAGTGGGCCCGTCACATTTATTGCTGTACCATAAAGTCTACACTCAAATATAGATCAAAAAATTTTTTTATTTTATTTTATGTGTGTGAGTGCATTATCTGAATTGATATAAGTGCACGTGTGTCCTCAATGCCTATGGCAGTCAGAAGAGGGAGTCGGATCTCCTAGAACTAGAGTTACAAATGGTTGTTAGCAGTTATGTGGGTACTGGGAATCAAACCTGGGCCTTCTACAAGAGCAGCCAGTGCTCTTGACCACTGAGTCATCTCTCCAGTACCAAGTGATCTACTTTGTGTCTCCACAAATCATTCTGAATAATTCATCAGTGGGAGCCTGTAGTAAGTGGCTTTGTGTTTTGGATTTCTGTCACTTATCATGGTTTTCCCTAAGTTTAGATTGTGTGATAATATTATATTGTATACACATCCCAAAAGTTTATTTACCTGTTAACTGGTTGATAGCCACTTAAAATGATTTCATTTTGGCTATTATGAGTAGTCTTAAATGTTAATCAATGGTCTTAACTTCCATGAACATAATATGTCACTCATATATGTATGTACATTACTTATCATTTGTCTATCATCTATCATCTATCCTCTCTCCATCCCTCTATACATACATTCATTCTCACACATATATACACACATATGTATACACACACATGATATCATCCATCTATCCATACATCTTTCTCTCAATATATATGTCGATCCATCCATCCAATGAATCCTTTGTAATTATAGCTGTAATCATTTACTGTCCTTACTGACATTTTTCATAACAACTGTACAAGTTTACCTTCCCATCAGCAGTGCACGAATATCCTATTTGTTCCCATCATTGTTAGCATGCTGTCTCTTTTGTTTGTATTTTATATATGCCAGAAGGTGTGATAAATGTGTTTGTTCTTAATGACAGTATCTCAATACATAGCTCAGCCTTTCAGGCTTTTGTTGAACTCACTCTGTAGCCCAAGTTGGCCTCCAAATTGTGATCCTCTTATATCAGACTTTCTAATGAACTACAGGACTAAATTACTAGCTATGTTGTATTTTTGAATTGCATCTATATGGTGGATAAACTTATTGAACATTTGAAAAATTTTACTGACTACTTATATGACATCTGGGGATTAATGCTTATTTAAATATGTTACTCAATTTAAAAACCTGTTAGGAGGAGGCTAGAGTTCTAGCTCCAGGTCCCAAATGGTAGAAGGAGAGGACTGACTCTTGCACATTGTCCTTTGACTTATACTTGAGCACACTGGCATATGTACTAGGAGAGAGAGAGAGAGAGAGAGAGAGAGAGAGAGAGAGAGAGAGACCCAAAATTAAATGAATAAATAAATAAACAAATGTAAAAATATTAAAATCTGAGTCTCATGTAGAGGCCAAGGGACAACATAACATCAACTGTCTTTCTCAGTCACTTTGTTTTTATTTTATTTTCTTTTTAAGACAAGGACTCCCTGCAGCTCCAGCTGGCCTGAAACTTGCTATGGATACCAGGCTGGCCTTGAACTCAAGGAGATCTGCCTGCCTCTGCCTCTAGAGTACTGGGCTTAAAGTCATGTGCCATCACACCCAGCTTTCTCTCTCTTTCTCCTTTTTGATTATTTTATCTTATTGATACTTGTGAAGGCCAGAACTAGGTGTCAGAACACTATACTTGGAGTTACAGATGTGAGTCACATGTGGATGCTGGGATCCAAACCTGGGTCCCTCATATTTTTTGAGACAGGGTATCTCACTGAAGTCTGAGCTCATTGATTTGCTAGACTGGCTGGCCAGTGAATTCCAGGGATCCTCCTGTCTATGCTTCCCCAGTGCTGGGATCACAGGTGTGTACTGCCACACCCAACTTTTATAGTGGTGCTAGGAATCTGAACTTGGGGCCTCAGGTTTTCTCAGCTAGCTCTTTGTCCAATGAACAGTCTCCCTAGCCCTGTGTTCCTTTCATGGTATTTTGACAGTTATATATGTATTATAGATATAAGACCCTTGATAAATACTAGATGAATACAATTGTTTTCCATCCTATTACATGTATTTTTGCTGTCATTACATTACCTTTAAAGAGATTCATTTTTGCTTTGAATTATGTGGGAATGGGGGGTATGTATATGTGTGAGTGCAGATGCCTGAGGAAGCCAGAGGCATTGGATCTCTGGGAAACTGAACTAATAGGCTGTCTGATGTGCTCATGATTAAATTCCTGTTATCTGCAAGAGCAGTATGCACTGTCATTAAACTAAAGAATCTCTCCAGTCTTAAATTGGTATTTTTAAAGATTTCTTTTTAGTATTTTTTCTTAATATTCTAATTGAATTTTTTGTGAAGTTCATGCAATATATTTTTATCAAATTTAGATTGCCTTCCGTACCTGTACCCTCTGATATTTGATTCCCCAGACGTCCTTTGTTGTGCATTCACCACTGGCGCCTTCTTAACCCATCTAGCCTCACTCAAAGAAAATCAACTCTCCCTCTCCCAGTAGCTTTTCCTTTCCAATACATCCTCAGCTAAGGTTGCATTTTACCCACTTCCCCATTTCTCTGCTGGGATTTTGTCTAGCTTGAGCTTTCATGGGTCTTGTGCATCTGTTACCATTGCTGTAACCTTATATGAGACTCTTTCCAGCTGGTTGGAAAACATTGTTTCCTTGTGGACATCAACTACTTCTGTCTCTTACAATTTATGCTGACCCCTCTTCCACAATGATCTCTGAGCCTTCAATGGCAGAAGTTTGATATAAGTATTCCAATCAGGGCTAAACAATCTGCAATTTCTTATTTTCTACATTTTGACCAGTTGCGGCTTTCTAATCTTTTTAGTCACCATTTACTGCCTGAAGAAACTTCACTTGTAAGAGTTGAGAAATGCATTAATATCTATTCTGTCCAGTGTTCCACTATGTTCCGTGAGCCTTAGATGGAGAGGTTGCATGATAGATCTGTCACTTAGGGCTGGGCACCTCACCTTAGGTATAGGGGTTACATCATAGATCTATCACTTAGGGCTGGGCACCTCACCTTAGGTATAAGGGTCACATCATAGATCTGTCACTTAGGGCTGGGCACCTCACAGATACTTTTACTCTGCACTTTACCACTTGTAGAATTTTGCAATAGTCTCCATCTGTTGCAAAGAGTAGTTTCTTTGATGAGTGGAGAGAGTCTTGTCAGTAAACACAAGGATACATATTTAGAATAGAGTAAGAAATTACATTGGTCTAGGTATAAGACAAAAGTAGATTTAATTTAAGATTCTGTGATATCTACAGCTATGTGTTTGCAGTACCACACATGAGTTCTCTGTCACTGAACAGGCCATAAGTCCAATTAGACAGCTGATGATTACCCGAAGGTAAAGTGCCACTACTGCACAGTGGAGATTATTTTCTAGGCCAGCCACTCTTGTACTTCATAGACTTTACAGCTGGATGGGGCCATTGATGGGTTTTCTCTCTTGGAAGTTTGTATCGTATCTTCTGATACTATGGCAGATAGTCTTCAGGGAGAAGCCTTCATGTTCCAGCTTGATTGCTCCATGTCCTGTATTTAAAGTATGTCCTGTCCTCAGTAATAGAATCTTACCTTGAAGTTCTGGACTGTGGCAATATCCTGTATTCTTTTGAGAGTCTCTTGGACTACTGTGACCAAATGATACCAAATGATGACAAGAGTATGGGGAATGTGAAACACTCATTCCCTGTTGGTTGCAAACTGGTACTAACTCTGTGCAAATCAGTGTAGACAATGCTTAAAAAACTAAAAATAGTAGCTCAGCTGTTAAGAGCACTGGCTGTTTTATAGAGGACCTGGGTTCAATCCTAGCAGTCACATGGCAGCTAACAAATATCTGTAATTCCAGTTCCAGGGGATCCAACACCCTCTTTTGGACTCTGCTGCCTTTGCACAACACAGGTGGACTTACATACATACAGGCAAACACTAATGCACATAAAATAAAAATAAGGAAATAAAATTGAAAAAATAAAAATAAATCTACCATATGTTCTGGTTATACCACTCCTTGTAATCTACCCAAAGGACTCAATGTCCTAATACAGAGATACTTGCTCAGTCGGGTTTCTTGCTGCTCTTTTCACAATACCAAAGGAAACAATTTAAATGTACCTTAGCTGATTAATGGATAATGAACATGTGGTACATTTACACAATGGGTTCTATTCAGTAGTAAAGAATTACAAAATGATGAAATTTGCAAGTAAATGAATGGAACTAGAAACTGTTATATGAAGTGAAATAGCACAGACTCAAAAAAGCAGCATCACAGGTTCTCTCTCATTTGTGGATCTTAGCTCCTGATTTCTAGATGTGAGTATATATCCTGATGCAACCACAGGAGCCAGAAGAATGGAAAGAAACAGTGGGGTAAAGAAGAAAATGTTCTTGAGAGATAGGGGTAGTATGAGACAAGTGTCAAGGGGGAAATGGTGAACAGGACCATATTTAAACTGGAGAGGGACTAGAGAGGATTATACAGAGGGAGGTAAAGGAAAGATTAAAAACTAGAGGGAAGTATATTAGTTAAAAAAGCCTACTGAAAATGTGTGTGTGTGTGTGTGTGTGTGTGACTAGCTCAAGGCTACAATACAAAACGCAGTGCCAGACAGGAGAAATTTCCCTTCAATTTGCTGGTCACAGTAGATCAAGAGACTCCCAAAAGAATCAGGCTATTTTTTTAAATCATTTTTAACCTCTCTCTCTGATTGCATGTGGGTATGTGCACATATGTGAGTTCCTAAGGAGGCTAGAAGCATTGGGTTTGAGTTGCCTGATGAGTGAGCTGGGAACTCAACTGAGATCTTCTGTAAGAGTAGCTCAGTCTTAACCATTGAGTCATCTTTACAGTGCTACAGTACCTTTAAAAGTGAAAATTATGTCACTGTAATTATGTCTAGTTTCTCTCTTTTGCCACTTGAGTTTTGGTATCTTTTTTGGCCGTCTTAAAGGTTTATGATTGTGAGCATGTACAATAGGTTTTTGTTTTTGTTTTTGTTTTTGTTTTTTTGTTTTTTGTTTTGGTCTTTTTGAGACAGGGTCTCCCTGTAGCCCCAGCTATCCTGGAACTCACTATGTAGACCAGGCTGGCCTTGAACTCACACAGATCTGCCTGCCTCTGCCTCCCAAGTGCTGGGATTAAAGGCGTGTGGCACCACACCCAGCTGGGTTGGTTCTTTTATGCTGTTGTTTAATGTATTTGAGTTAATAATTTTTTGTGTTATGATAAGTGTCCAACTTCATTCTTTTTCTTGCAGGTATCAAACTCTTTGAGAATCTTCATATTCTTTGAGAAAAATCAATTGAGTATAAAAATGCAGACTTTTTGTAAACATTGATTTTATATCTAACACTTAGGTCAGGAACACAATGTCTGTAAGTCATTCTTTTCCATAAGAGAAAAAAGCATATTATAACTATGTTCTCTCCCAAATCAGAATGGCTTTCTTAAAAGAATGCTGGTTAGAACAAAAGTCAGTGGGGGTGTGGTGAAAGGAAAACTCTTATAAATTGCTGGTTGCATTGTCAATTAGTGTAGCCACTCTGGAAATCATTTTGAAGGCTTCTCAAA
>NW_008339517.1:4941196-4968701 GCF_000622305.1 Nannospalax galili
TATAATCTACAGAGATGCTTGCACATCCGTGTTCATTGTCTCTTTATTTACCATAGGTAGGAAATGGACCAACCTAGATATCCGTGAATTTAAAACTGGATAATGAAAATGTGATACACACAGTGGAGTATTATCCAGCTGTAAAGAAAAATGAAATAATGAAATTTGCATGAGAATAGTTGGAGCTGAAGAAAATTATGCCAAGGTCACCCAGACTCCAAAAGACCTGGCATTTTCTTACATATGCGACACCTAGCTTCAGATCTTTTGTTTGTGCATTTAATATGGAGTACAAGTGAAAGCCAGATGACTAGAAACAAGCCATAGAGAAGAGCGATGTATTTAGGGAGGGAAGAAATGAAAGTAGAGATGAAGATGGCAGGTGGCAGAAGAGATCAACACAGTAGTGGAGGGATGCAGGTGGGGAGGTCAGGATTGCGGAAGGGTTAACCAAAATGAAGTGTACGTGAAGAAGATATTTGGAAATTTGTGATCTTACAATCTATGTTAAAAAGTAAAATAAAAGGGATAGTAGAGCATATGGGAAGTGAAAGGGCAGGAACAGTGAAAGTAAGGGAAATTAGGGACAGGGGATAGACTAAAACTAAAGATGTATGAAGAAGCCTTATGAAACGTCACTAGTGAGTGAGCTAGTTTACATATATACATGGATATATATATATATATATATTCACATATGTTTGCATGAAAGGACCCCACATTAGTAAATGATGCTGCTCTCAGAAGGCAAGGGATATTAAGTGAAAAATCTCAGTTCTGTGCACAGGTTAACTCCTTATGAGTTAGTGGTCAGAGAGGTCTCACAGGCCCCCAAAACAACACAGGCATTTGCTATTGCTCTTGGTTGCTTACAATAACTAGATGATAAGACCCTGTTGTTGAAGACACTGCACAAGGTCTTGTAGGAAACAGAACTTTCCATGCTGGCCCCTTTCCATAGTGCTGAGTGGTGTTATGCAGACGGCTGGATGCGAGAAGTCATCAATGGTCTTGCCCAGTGCTGGACTCTGCATGCTCAAATACATACATGCCAGGCAAGAGTTACCCAGTGGTGCAGTAGTGGTAAGACTGCTTACGGGAGTAACCAATTGTGAAGGCCCGAGCTCTGATCTGAAGTAAATTCAGAATAAGTTCTGACCTGAAGTAAACTCAGACCTGGACCGGGAAGCCTCAGTTCCCTGAGAACTTGGATGTTCTTCTGCAGTGATTTCTATCACGACACTGACAGTTCCTTGAACCCTATTAAACGTACATAAGTAAGCTTGTATAACAAGGCTGTGTAACTAATAAAGTTATATGTAAAGAATAGAATGTTTAATAGGCATGGAAGGACAGGTACGATTCCAAAAAGGGCTGAGCCCGGGGAACACGAAGGTACTGCAAATATCATAAAAGTATTGTAAATATCATGATGAAGTAATTTGGCTTGAGAAGAACATTTTCTTTTCCTCTTGTTGTACTATAAATAAGGTTGATTCTTAGAATAAAGCATGCACTGGTTCACACGCCTCTGCATCCCCTGCGTCCTGATTTCTTCTGCGCCTATGCCTCAGGGCCCCCAAGCCCCTCAGGCTTGAATTGTGGCCACTGACCAGTGACAACCAATGACTTCTTGATTAGATTTGAGGCGTGGTCCACAGGAGCCAATTTAGGTGTGGTACCACAAACATGGTTAAAACCCACAACTATGGAAGTCATAGGACCTGAAGGTGAATTTGATTTTTTTTCCCTAAATAATCATATTGTCAAACTGCCTTCTAACTATGTATGCTTCTATCCATAAACTTCTGCTGCTTGCAACCTTGGGGAGAGAAGCATTTTATTGCAGTGACCAGTTAACTACTCAGTACTTTCCCAAGGGCTAAGAATAAGCAATAAGTTCTCAACTGTAGATGAGACCCCTGTATCACACCCCACCCCTGTGAAGCTCAGAAAACTTTGCAGAACAGAAGGCAGAAAAAATGGAAGAGCCTGAGGATGAAGAAGAACACTGAAATGCTAGATTCTGGACAAGACATGATGTTGCACACACAATTGCCATGGTTACTTTATGAGATAAAGCCAGTTAAAAATTCTACCTTGGAGATGGGATGGGATTCCAAGGTCCTACCCCTAGCTAAGGGCTTATGGGCAGTTTATGACTGATGGGGTAGAGAAAGACATTTTTTTCTCTAGAAGTGTGGTGAGTGGTAGGGTCCCTATGTCCAAGTGGATGACTTCACACTCACACACATGTGGGCACATGTATTAGTTACTTTTCTGTTGCTATGACAGAAACACTGACCAAAGGAACTTACAAAAGGAAGAGTTTATTTGAGCATATAGTGCCAGGGGAATTACAGTCCATCCAGGAAAAGAGGCATGGTGACAGGAGGTTACTGAAGGAATGGAAGCAAAGCTCTCACATCTTCCAGCAGGACGAGGAAGCAAGAGGGCAACTGGAGATCTGGCAAGGCTTAAGAACTCTCTAAGCCCACCCTCTCTAAGTGGATAAGCTTCCTCCAGGATAGCCACAGCTTCTAAGACCTCCTAAAACAGCCCCAACAACTGGAGACAAAAATGTTCAAATACGTGGAGCCTATGGGGGACATTCTCATTCAAAACTCCACAGCACATTTATTGGACTGAGTTAAACAAAGAAAGAAAGAAGAAAGAAAGAAAGAAAGAAAGAAAGAAAGAAAGAAAGAAAGAAAGAAAGAAAGAAAGAAAGAAAGAAAGAAAAGAATAAATAAATAAAGGAGAACATGAAGTTGGAGGAAGATGTGATGGGCGAAGTTGTGTAGAGTGAGAGGGGTGTTGAGGAGTAGATACGATCAAGATTCATTATATACCCTGTAAGAAATTTTCAAAGAATAAAAATAAAAATTTTACAGAAGAGGAAGGTGTGTGTTTTCCAAATATTTTTCTATTTTTTGAAATTGATTTGAAAACTTTAAATTTCTGTGTGAAATTTAGAACCATATTGTCAGTTCTATGGAGAACATAGGATTTGGATAAGGATTATTTTGAATTTGTAGGTATATTTGCTGAATATTGCTATCTAAAAATATTAGTGTTCTGATCTCTGATATGGAGCTATATTTATATTTTATTTCAATCATTTCAATGAAATGTTAAAATTCAGATTATACATTTTACCTATTACATTTTTGTCCTCAGTATTGTATTATTATTTTGTTTTGTTTTGTTTTTTTTTGAGACAGTGTTTTCCTGTAACCCTGGAACTGGCTATATAGACCAGCCTGGCCTCTGTTTCACAGAGATATGGCTACCTTTGCCTCCCAAGTACTGAGATTAAAGGTGTGTACCACCATGCCAGGCCTTTTTCTATGTTTTTAATTTATAATTTGTTAGTTTTACCATTTTACCTTGCTGTTTTTCCTTTTTTTAACTGAGAATGGATTTAGGACCTTGTACTTTATAGAAAAAGTTCTACCCACTAAGCTACATTCATTGACCTTTATTTTTCTCTTTTCATTCTTAAGGATTTTCTACTAATATATAAATAGAAATAGAGATACATTTCTATATTTCTCCCTTTCTGATTTTTTTTTTTTCTTACTGAGTCTGGGGATGCCCCTGACCACTAAAGGACCTCTTTAGCAGATGTGAGGTGTTAGGCCCTGAATTTGAGTCCAAAACTGCAAAAGCATCACCATTTTTTTGTTTTTATTTTGTTTTCTTTTTTTTTTTTTTAAATCAAATGGCGCTGACTAAAACCTCCAATAAAGCTTTGAAAACGGGCCTGGAGAGATGGCTCAATGGTTAAAGAACACTGGTTGTTCTTGCAGAAAACCCAGGTTAGAATCCCAGAACCCACATGGCACTAACAACTGTCTGAAACTCCAGTTCCAGGGGATCCAACAGCCTTTTCTGTCCTCTATGGGCATTGCACAACACAGGTGCACTTACGTACACACAGGCAATATGCATACACATAAAATAAAAATAATAAATGAAATAGTTTTTTTTTAAAGGTTTGAACTGAAATTAAGAGACTGAATATCTTTATTTGGAGCAGATCTTGGTGTGAGGAACACTAGTGTTTTTTCATTAATCCTCTTTATGTTATATATGATTTATTCATAGGTTTCCCTCGCAAACAGAAGTTTCCTACTGATTACAATTTGTTAGAAGTTCTTTTTTTCTTTTAAACATGAATGTGTATTAGGTTTTCTCAAATACTATTTCTACATCAATTGAAATGATAATGTATATTTTCCCCCATTCTTTTGACATTGTCTGTTATATTGATTTGGGGATATTAAATCATTCCTTCATTTCTGAAAATGATCTTAATTTAGTTACTTGGATTGATTTTTGTTTGTCTGCTGCTTTAATACATAGTTAAATTTGATTAACTATTAACGGTGTCAAAGATTGTTTTGCAACTGTATAAGAGATAATGCTGTATACTTTTTCTTGTGGTATTTTGTTTGATTTTGGTATCATCTTGTGAAAAGAATGTACTAAGATTTTTTTTCCTCTTGATGTTTTAGAAGTATTTGTAAAGTATTGTGTTGATTTTCTTTATATGTTTGGCAGACATCACTTGTGACTTGGAATCTATTCTACTGTGTTACTCAAGTGATCAGGTTCACCATCATCAGTACTATACACCAACATCCAGAGCTGCAGATGATGACATATCATAACCTGCTTGGTGGCAAATGCGTAAGAAAGCAGTAGGATGTGAAGTTTGAAGAACATGTAAAATATAATTGAGTGCTGGTTTTCATAATTGTCAAAGTTATGGAAGACAAGGAATGCAGAAGATAAATTGGACAGCAGAAAAGTGATACGATGATCAAAGCTAGAAATGGTATCCCTGACAGTGAAATAGAGAAAACAGAACATTGATTGAAAAACTGGTGAATCTTATTCCAATTATTTGACTTGATACTATTATTTGAAGAATGTTTTCTTAGCGTCTACAATTGTTCTACAGTTTCTCAGATTATTCACATTAGCAGAAATTGAGTGAAAGTCATTTGGCATTTTGCTGTACTATTTGTGCAACTCTAATAATTTCCAAATGTAGAAAGGTTATGTTTTTAAGCATAATGGTCCAGGCTTGTATATTTCAGTGCTTTTCTATTTTAAAGACATTTCTATCCATCAGTTGTGACAGTAATGTAAACAAGCATCGTTAGTGATTCATATTAAATGTCACACAAGTACAGAGGAAAGAGGGAATTGCGTGGCAGTGAACACATTAAAATGGGAAAAAGGAAGGGAGGCTCCAAGTGGCAGAGAGTGTGAGGTGTGTTATAAAGACCAGTTGTGCAAGAACAGGAAAGTGAAGATCACCTTGGAACATACAAGACTTGAAGTTACAGTAAACAGAGATGGCAGATCTTCCTGTACAATCAAGAGCATGGAAAACCATATGCAAAATACAATCCCAATATCTTGTCGAAATAAAAATCATGAAGGTCTTTAAGGGCTTAGAGAGTATAGGAAAAGTTAGCGATTTGGAGCAGGCATTTTTGTAGTAGACAGATACTCTCTGCAATTAAGAGCATTAAATACAAGTTCAAGAACATTTGTTTTATTTGCTGAGAGCTAGAGATCTTTCTATGTTTTAAGAATGTCAGTCAAAATGCAATTAGTGTCACTATCTTTTTCTTCTGAGACAATTTTGTCAATCAACTGATTTTATATTGTGCTACAAGGTTTATAAAGGTCTGGACATATTCTCCTCTATTTCTTCTCATTCCCAGTTTCCAAAAAGACACTAAGGGAAATTTGAGACAGCTTAGCATTTTGATATGCTTACAGATTTTGTTTAGCTTCACATTGCTTTTGAAACTTTGACCATCCTGTGTTAAATACTGTATTTTTGAGACAGAGTCTCATTAGGTGGCCCTAAATGACCTGGAACTCACCAAGTAGACTATCCAAGACTGGCATGGATCTCAAAGAGGTCTGCCTGCCTCTGCCTCCTGAGTGCTGAGCATGCCCAGAAACTATAATCATCTTAATTATCATCCCTGAAGAGATAATTGTCCAGAGTTCATCAGGATTGACATTTTCCTGATAACATTAAGTGAACTCGGGAAAATGGAATTTTCTTTCTGTGGAATGGCCACACTTTTTCCTTAAACTTTATTTTTTAGGACCTCTTGGTGGGGCAATCAACTTAATCCTGATTCTTACAAAATATGTGAATAGCTGTAAGAAATAAATCATCATGGTCCATTTTCAGTAGGAGGTGCATTGAGATCTGGGCAATGGCTCACAGGTAAGCAGGAGGCAACAGACCCCAATCCTTCATGGCTTGCTTGTCTCGGGGTGTTTATAGTTTATCTCCGGGCTGAAAAGTTGCAGTCTGCTATGTGACTGAGTCCACCTATCTGTACACAGGGCAGAGTCAATGAGATCCTAAGCCCAAGGGAGGATAAGGGAATTGGAAGTTGGGACTATGTTAGAGAAACAGGGAGATTCTGCTTCCCTGAGTAACTCAGTCAATGAAAAATTAAGGGAGCAGAGAAATGTGATTAACAAAATAAAAGCCACTCTTCTAAACCAGCATACCAGCCATTTTTGCCTTTTCTTCCAGAATGATGTTCAGCTTTGCAAGGGCGTAAATAAAATGCTTCTCTTTTGCTACTCAGTCTCTGGTGCTGTTACTATGAAAGGAGAACCGTGTGTTTCTCACAATGGCTTTTTGTGATAAGCCTTCCCTTTGTGCATCACATGCCAGTGGTTGGCAATTTCAGGTTCTTTTGCACCTATGCGTGATTCTTTTCTGATTTTCACTGTCATGTCCACCTCTAGCAAACAATGCATTCTTCTTTATAAGAAATAAAATCCCCCATACCTCACTGTTAAGATGTTATTGAACATTTTATCATGTGACATAAACCTTGACTGCTTTGTTAAATTTAGACCAGCAGTACATTTGGAGGTCTAGGAAACTAGTGATTTAGATTAGTGATTTCCATGGTTTTTAAGTTCAGAAGATACAATTTTGAATGTCTGCGATGGCAGGGAAGTAATACATTTATTTCTAAACAATTGAGATAGATATTTTTCTTGGAATATTGAATCAATAAATTATCAAGGGATGACTGCTGTACAAATGTCTCTTTCCAAAATATTACTGTTCAGGAAGGAATTGCAATTCATAAGTTGAAATATGTTCATGCAGCATAGTATAGCAATGAAAACAGGAATCCATGTTACGAATGTATGAAGATGACTGAGTGTTTCAAACATGCCATAGAAGACTGGAGAGATGGTTCAGCAGTTAAGACCAGTGGCTGCTCTTGTAGATGACCTGGGTTCAATTCCCAGCACCCACATTTTAGCTAACAACCAACTATAACTCCAGTTGCAGAGGATCCAATACCCTCTTCTGACCTCCATGGGCATTGCATGGCACAGGTGCACTTACACACATGCAGGAAATATATTTCATACATATTTGACTGAGAAATGTTGTATGGAATTTAAAAAGCTCAATAAATTTTAAAAAAAGCAATAATTTCTTAAAGTAACATGGAGCAGAACAAAAATAAGCCAATGTGTTTTGTATGATAGATCTATGTACAGCAAATTAAATCATTCACTGAAGTAAAAACTGAGAATCAGAATATGCTTATGTAATTATCATATTCATGTAACATAAGCATTGATACATGGATGGAAGAATGAAGGAATACACTACACTGATTTGCAGCAGGCATTCTAGTCCTGTTATGATCTTTCCAACAACTCTTCTGCAATGTTACCTGAACTTTAGGTGGAGACGTTTCATTTTAGATGCATCAATTGAGGCGGGCACCTTACATTTCCTTGTTCTTTATATTTTGACCAACTGTAGATCTCTGCAATAGATTGTTGCAAATAGAATCTTCTTTGATGAGAGGTGAGAGCTATACTTTTCTATGGATATAAGGACAAGCATTTAGGATGCAGTTAGAAATTATATTGTTTTATGGAAATGACAGTATTGCATTCTCCTTTAGCTCTATGATTTCTCCAGTCATGGGCATTTGGCTAGATATAGCACCAGACATGAATTCCCTCCTATGGAGTTAGCCTTAAGTTCTATTAAGCATTTGGTGGTCACCTCCAAGATAAAAGTGCCACTATTACACAATTTCAGAACCTTTCAAGGCTGGTCTTTGTTGTGGTTCATAAGCTTTGCGGCTGGATAGGGCTATTGATTGCATTTCTCCCTTGAAAGCCTGTATCTCATCAGGATTATGAGTCTTCAGGAAGAAGGCTCCCGGTCAGTTAGAGTTCAATTTCTCCAAGTCCTCATTTACACAGGACAAACTGTTGATGCTGACTTTAGGCTGAAGCAAGGATGGGATGGAGGTTGAGAGATGTAAAATCATTTTCTGCATATAATTCTTAGGAATATCTCTTTTAATTCTTTGAGAATGTCATATATTTTATCATATTCAACCCCCTGCCCCATCCATTCCCAGATTTATTCCCACCTCCCAAATCCTCTCCAACTTTGTGACCTCTTTTTGTTTAAAGTACATAGAGTCCAATTTATGTTTCACAAGTATTCTTGGATGTGGATCTATCCTCTGGGGCGATTAAAACCTACCCTGCATGAAAACCTTAAAGAAATCTGCCTCTCCCTCTCCAGAATGTATCTTTGCTAAGAGTGCTTCAGCCAAATGTGGGGCTTTGTGCCCACCTTTGTGCCTCCATGCTGGGATTCTGTCTGGTTCAAGCTTGAGCAGGTCTTGTGCATGCTGTTACAAGCACTGAGGGTTCAAAGATGCAAAGGCCCTGTTATTTCTGGAAAGCATTGTTTTACTGCAGATAGGCACCTTTTCAGGCTTTTAGCAATTGTCCTACCACCTTTCCTTTTCCCTCTTAGCCTTTGGGGGTGGGAGTGTGATGAAGATGTCCTTCCTTGGGCTGAGCACTCCCATTTTCTATATGTTGACTGGTTGCGTGTCTCAGCACTGAAGGTGGAGTTTAAGGCCTCACACCTGCTAGCAAAGCGCTTTACCTCTGAGCTATTTCTCAAAGTCTAATATTTGTTCTTAATATTTTCAGTGAAGGAAGAATATTTATAACATGGTCTTAGAACCTAGAATTTATTTTTAAAAATTAGCATCCTTTGTATTCACCTCCTAGTCACACAGTTATGTGCACACAGGTCACTTGCCATTGTTCTTTTAATGCTAGAGAGAAATATGCACAGTGATTATACACACCGATATGGATTTCCCCTCCATACAAAGACCATTTGCTCTGAAGGGAACTGGAGACTGTGGGCATTATGTGTTCTCATTCAGAACAGTTGTCCACTCTCCTCTGGAGGAAGAAACTGCTCTGCTACTTCTATCTTAATGCAACACCCCAAAAAACACAACATAAAGACCTTCATGAAGCTGCCCCTTGATTATGGAATTTGTGTCACTTACACATAAAAGAAATATGATGTAAAAGTGACATCAGTCTGGAAAGATTTTTCTTTCATTTGAAAGATCAATTAAGTTCTAAATATTTTCAATTGCTGCTTCAAATGTTATGAAGACAATAGGAATGAACAGAGACATCTTAAGACACCTGCTTTAAATACTGTTGACATCCTTAGTCATGCAGAAACATGTACAAATTCTTCTTATTTGAGAACAATTTCATAATAACGAGAAGATAATGTACAAATATTAGTGTAAATTTAAAACAATTATATTAATAAATATGCATGTGCAGCAAAATTTCCAAACATGACACATATTATGTATATCTCTTCACTAAATTATTAACAATGGTTTTCGCAGGTACAATATACATATATAACCAGCTTTCCAACATAAGAATGAATAGTATTTCATACTGTACTGGTGAAACATTTCCTTTGTTCATTTCTCTCTTGTTGACAGTGGTGTTGATGCTGTATCATGTGTATTGTATTTGATGTTCCAACGGTCAGGGAGCGCAGATGTCTCTTCCACATTCATCTTTCTTTTGTTTACATAGTGGAATTAATGAGTCATATAGTAGTCATTTAACTTTTTAGCAAATTGTTTTTCATAGTGGTTGTGTTAACTGACATCCCCTTTAGTGTTCTACTTTACCTCATAGCCTCACTTACACTTGCTACAGTATTTTCTTTATAGTAGTCACTCTAAAGACATGAGGTAATATCTCATTATGAACTTGATTTGCATTTCTTTGATGATTAATTTGTTGATTTCTGTACCTGGGCTAAGATTAGTTTAATTTCAGCCTTCCCCATGTAAACATTCACTCCCTGAAGACATCTTAGTGTATTCTAATCACTGCTCTGTGTGTGTGTGTGTGTGTGTGTGTGTGTGTGTGTGTGTGTCTGTGTGCGTCTGTGTGTGATTTAGTTTTTAGTTCTATAGGAATGTACAGTAATTTGAAATCAGTGAAGTCTTTTTCTTATTTTTCTTTTTTCAGATTATTTTGGCTATTGTAGACTCCTTGAAACTGTGATTTCTTGGTTTGTCTTCTATTTTGTTTGACTGATTACTCTGGCATGATATTCCAATACAGTTTTGAAAGGTGTGGTAAAGCCAGCATCTTCATATTGATCTTACTGGGGAAGTTTCTAGGTTCTTAAAATTGAATAAAATATTGTCTGTGGAATTTTGGTATAAGTGAATTTTTGTGATGTTTTGAAATTCCCTTTTAATCTACTTTTTAGAATATTTATATCACAAAAAATGGTTTGAGCTTTTTTTGTTTTGTTATGTTTTTAGCATTTTTATTGAATTATTGCGATCTTCACACAATGTAATTTGATGCATTTATATCCCCTCTCCCATCCACTCTTCCCTACACCCCCACCACTTAATTCAATGTACTCTCTCTAGGTAATAAAGCCTATAGAACTATAAAGTCTAAGTTGAATTCCCAGATGTTCTCCAGGGTGGGCTTATTCATTGGAGCTTGCATAGGACTTGTGTATGCTGTCACCATTGCTATGAGTTCCTATGAGTAACTGTCCAGCTGTCTGGAGAATTTTGCCCAACCCCCACCATGATCATCTACCGCCTCTGCTCTTGCAATCTTTCTACATCCCCTGCAATGATTCCCAAGTCCTGAGCTCCAGAAGCCTGACACAGGTGTCCCACCCAGAGATAAGTGCTCTGCAGCCCCTTCCTCCCCACGCATTAGAAATTCGTTTCTATGTCAATCACCATCTTCTGTGTAAGTAAACTTTTCCCAGTAAGAGTTGAAAGATGCATTAATCTTCAATAGTGGGTGAGCACCTGACTTAGCACAGTTCATTCTGATCACTCCTCCTGGGACTGGGAGTCCATATTATTATGAGGGTGCCACAGTTACATCTCACTGGAGGGGGCCATAGCTCCAGGTCACAGGTGGGGAACCATACCTCCAGCTTATAGGAGAGGAACCACAGCTCCACCTCATAGGAAGAACCATAGCTCCAGCTCACAGGGGAGGACTATGACTTCAGCTTACAGGAGAGGACCACAGCTCCAGCTTACTGGAGAGGGCTACAGCTTCAGCTTATAGGGGAAGACATCTCCAGCTCACAAGAGGGGAATCAGTGAGCTTTCTTAAGTGTATTTTCTGCAACAGTTACAATAACTGTGTGTGTGTGTTTGTGTGTGTGTGTGTGTGTGTGTGTTTTCTATCATCTAATTAATCTGATGTAATTATCTTAGCTTGAATCACCTATGCATTCCATGGATAAATTTTATTTTGTTCTCATACACAGTATTGAATTGCTTGTCTTGAGAAATTTTTCATGTCTTTGAAATTAATAGTTTTGTTTATTCTTTTCCTGATACATTTATAAGGCTTTGCGGTCAGACATTTTATTTCCTACTTAGTCAGTTTTGTTAATTTGTGTGTTTCTAGGATTTTTGTCTGTGTTATGTAAAATTGCAAGAATCTTGTTACTGTTAGATTGATAGAATATCCCATTTTATTTTACTTTATTTTATTTCTAAGTTTAGGCATCTGTCTCTATCTCTCTCTGTCTCTTTCATTTTCTCAGATAACCAAATAATTTCAATTTTATTCTTTTCAAAACAACTTTTTTTTTTTTTTTTTTTAAAACAGGGTCTCCCTGTAGTCTTGCCTGGAACTTTCTATGTAGACCAGACTGGCCTTGAGCTCACAAAGCTCCATCTACCTCTGTCTCCCAAGTCCTGGGATTAAAAGTATGCACCAATAAAACCCATGTGTTGTTGCTTTTTAAACTAAGTTTTACTTAATATTTTTGTTTTGAAAAATTAGTTACAGATGCACTTAGAACTATTGTTGATTTAGTTTTAGACTTCTGTAAGCACATAGAACTAAGCAAGTCAAACATATACTTTCTGTTTCCCAGTTCAGATAGAAACATTTGCATTATTGTGTACCCTATGCAGGGTTTAATAGCATTATATTGATACTGTGCTCACTTTATACAATAATGTTTTCGTTGTTAAAATGGTCTTGGAAAAGAGCCATCAGCAGGCCATAACATCTTATTTATGAAGTAATACAATTATCATGAAGCATCTCTAATCATTCTCACATCTCTAATTATTTTCACCCTTTGAAGTAAAGAAGGTAAGTACTTCAGTATCGCCCCTGGATTCTAGCATTTCCACACGGCTATTGCTTCTGAATAGCTGCTGGATTATCTTTTTATGAGACCAAGACCAGAGACCAACTATTCTTCAATCTTGCTGATATCCAAAGGACTCAATTTTTATTTTAACTCTCTCTACTGTTTTTCTATATGCCATTTGATTTATGTTCAATCTCATCTGTATATCCCTTTAAGGAACAAATTTCAATCCATTTTAGATTTCTTGTTTTTAGTTTTTAAAAATTGTTTTATTTTAATTTTTAATATTTTGATTCTTTATTTCATGCAGTGTATTTTGATCATATTGAGACCTTTCCCTCAGACTTCCTCTCTTCTCTATTCCCAGACCCACCCGTACCTCTCTACTCCCTTACTTCATGTCCTCTGTTCTTTGTTTAAGGCTTATTGAATCTAATTTGTGTTACACCAGAGAAGTATATCTGTACACAGATGGTGACTAACACAGCAAGTTGTTGGGCAGCAGCACATATGAACACAAATCCCTCCTTGTCCATGTCCAAGAAAGCAAAAGCCCAGCATGGAGGCAAGAGGTGGGCAGAAGTCCCAGCCCTAGCTGAGGAACTATTGGCTACTAATAGCTATTGGGAGAAGGAAAGTCTGTTTTATTTAAGGGTGTTACCCTGGGCGGGTTGACCAGGCTAAAGGGTACCAACCCTCATTCACGAGCTTTTACTGTTTCTTTTTAGTTGGGCATTTATTGTAGCAAACTTTTTCATAGCTCCACTTATTACACACTTCTGTGTTTTAATAACGTGCTTTTGATTCAATCACTTGTCAGTAATGTACAAACCAGTTGCATCCTTTCCACTGGTTGTTGAATAGTGTTTTATGTTCATGAATTTTACTGACGTTTCTTTCCTGTTATTTGAAGTAGTTTCATTCTATTGTAATATGAAAAGATATGTGATATAATTTCAATATTTTAAAAATAAAACCATACTTTATTTTATATATAACAATAGAATTTACATATTAAATAACACCGAGGTAGATTTACGTAACATAGTTTTAAACAGAAGAAAAAAGGGAAATATTTCAGGTTACAAAACAACTTTAAAACAAAAAAATTTTCTAAGTGGGTTAATGTGAAAATGCATTCAGTCATGTCTAATTCCTATCACACTATTGGTCAATGGAATTTAAAAGAATGTCCAACTTTCACAATCACTGCCACAAAGGGATAACACATAATGAATTCTTAAGGAAAGCTACTTTATCCTGAAAGTTGAATTCACATATTATTTTTAAATATATTGGGACTCATTTTCTGGCCTAACACATTGTTTGGAAAGCTTGAGAAAAATGATTAATCTGCACCTGTTAATAATTCTGTTAAGACACACTCTTTTTCATGGGTATTCTCTGGTGTAGATACTGGCTCCATCACTGAGAGAGTGCTAGTGAAATTTTTCAGCAATTATTATAGAGCTGTCCATTTCTCCTATTAATATTATTTGTTTGAGTCAGTGTGGTTTGGTGCACATATGTCCATATTGCTATATATTACTGATGAATATTTTAATCTATATATAAATTCCTTTGTATATTTAACAGTTTTGTCTTCATTCATTCTGTCTGATGTTAAATAGGAATCTTCAATCTCATAAGTAAGAGATTATCATAGAATTCTTTTTATTTTTCTTTTATTTAAATATGTATCTGTGGCTTTGAATCTAAAGAGATTCTTATAGACAGCTTTCAAATGAGATCATAATGTTTAAAATTTTACTTTGATTAACATGGTTCAATTGAACATACTGATTTGTGATTTATATGAAATAATTTTATGATTTCTATATATTGCTTTTGGTAGGATGGTCATTTTAACAATATTAATTCCTCCAATCCATGAACATGGGAGGTCCTTCCATCTCCTGGTGTCTTCCTCAATCTCTTTCTTTAAGGATTTAAATTTTTCATTGTAGAGATCTTTGGTGTATTTGTCAGATTTATTCCAAAGTATTTTAATTTTTTTGCAGCAATTGTGAATGGGAGAATTTCCCTGTTTTCTGTCTCCAATTGCTTATTATTGGGATATAGAAAGATTTTTGTATATTGATTTTATAGCCTGCCACTATACTGAAAGTGTTGATTAGTTTTAGGAGTTTTCTTGTGGAACTTTTGGGATCTCGTAGTATCATATCATCTGCAAAAAGTGATAGATTTACCTCTTCTTTTGTAATTAGTACTCCTTTAAATTCCTTCTCCCGTCTTATTGCTCTAGCAAGAGTTTCAAGCACTATGTTGAAAAGGAGTGGCAATAGTGGACATCCTTGTCTGGTTCCTGATTTTAATGGGAATGCTTCCAGTTTTTCCTCCATTTAGAATGATGTTGACTGTGGGTTTGTTGTATATAGCTTTAATTATGTTGAGGCATGTTCCCTCCAGTTCAATTCCCTCTAGGAATTTGAACATAAATGCATGCTGAATTTTGTCAAAAGTCTTTTCTGCATCTATTGAGATGATAATGTGGTTCTTGTCTTTGAGTTCATTTACATGATTAATGATGTTTATTAACTTGTGTATATTGAACCATCCCTGCATTTCTGGGATAAAGTCTACTTGATCATGGTGAATGATCTTTTTGATGTGTGTCTGTATGCAGTTTGCAAGTATTTTGTTGAGAATTTTTGCATCTATGTTTTCTTTTCTGGTTGTGTCTTTACCTGGTTTGGGTACTAGAGTGATGTTGGCTTCATAGAAGGAATTTGGGGGTTCGCCCTCTGTTTCTATCATATTGAATAATTTCTTTGGGTCTTTTCGAGACAAGGTTTCCCTGTAACCCCAGCTGTCCTGGAACTCACTATGTAGACCAGGCTGGCCTTGAACTCACAGAGATCCACCTGCCTTTGCCTCCTGAGTGCTGGGATTAAAGGTGTATGCCATCATACCCAGCCCCATTTTGAATAATTTAAGTAGTACTAGTTGGAAGTCTTCTTTAAATGTCTGGTAGAATTATGCTGTAAAGGTTCAATGCAATCCCAGTCAAAATCCCCATCACATACTTCACAGAATTAGAAAAATGCATCCTTAAATTCACATGGAGGCACAAAAGACCCCAGATAGCCAAAGTAACCCTAAGCACAAAGAGCAATGCTGGGCAGATTACTATACCAGATCTCAAAGTATATTAGAGAGCCATAGCCATAAAAACAACATGGTATTGGCACAAAAACAGACACATAGATCAATGCAACATCATTGAAGATCCAAACATGAGTACATGCAATTTCAGCCACCTGATATTTGACAAAGGTGCCAAGAACACACAATGGAGGAAAATTGAAGATCCAAACCCGAGTACATGCAATTTCAGCCACCTGATATTTGACAAATGTGCCAAGAACATACAATGGAGGAAAGACAGCATCTTCAACAAATGGTGCTGGCAAAACTGGATCTGTACCTGTAGAAGAATGAAACTAAATCCTTACCTTTTGCCTTGCACAAAAGTCAACTTCAAATGGATCTAAAGACCTCAATGTGTACCGGACACCCAGAAACTATTAGAAGAAAATACTGGCAGTAATTTACAAGATATAGGTGTAGGAAAGGATTTTCTAAATCGGACAGAAGTTTCTCAGGAATTAAGGTCAGCAATCAGTAAGTAGGACCTCATTAAACTAAAAAGCTTCTGTACAGCAAAAGAAACAATCAAAAAAATTGAAGAGAAAACCCATAGAATCAGAAAAAAATCTTTACCAGCTACACATCTGACAGAAGTTTAACATCCAGAATATATAAAGAACTCAAAAAACAAAGAATTGAGAAATCAAATGACCCAATTAAAAGATGGGCTAAAGATCTACACAGAGAGTTCTCAAAGGAAGAAATAAAGATGGCTAAGAAACATCTTAAAAAGTGTTCAACATCATTAGTAATTAGGAAAATACAAATTAAAACCATGCTAAGGTATACCAAATGCTGGCAAGGATGGGGGAAAGGGGAGTTGTAGTCACTGCCAGCAGTGGCCGCTCCTCCATTCTTGTGGGTGCCATTCCTTCGTTCTCACGGGCATTGAGGCTGCTCCTCCGCTCGCCTTGGGCTGAGGCCACTCTTCTGCCTTCCCTGGGCTGCCTCCTGTCATTGCTGCTTCTGCCCAGTCCCAGACCCCAGGCCTGGTGAAGAGACTGTGTCAGCAGATCCACATTCAGACACAGGAGACCAGGTTCAGTGACACAGGTCTGTTTTATTGCAGGAAGGCACAAGCTTGTATAGGGGTAGTGGTCCAATCACAGAACAGCAAGTAGGATACCTCATTAGCATAACAGGTTTAGCATTCTATCACAATACAGCAAATAGGTTAACTTATTAGCATAACAGTGTTAGCATCCTATTAGCATAAAAGATTTAACGTCCTATCACAGAATAGCGGGTAGGATGCCTCATTAGCATAATGGGTTTTAGATTTCAGAGCCTGAATTCCTGGAAACCACATAACCCTGACTTTTGCAATATCTAAGTCTTGCAATTTTGGATTCCAAGGGTGGTGATTAGAGAGTGGCAAACTCTAGGCATCAGTGTCATGATCTGCCAATGGGAGCAATTGTCACAAGGCATTTCTTGTGGCTCCAGCAGTTGGACTGTTGCCTCAGGCCTGCTGTATGGCTGTCAATAAGACTTTCACCCTAGGCTCAAGCCTGTCTCCCACAGGGAACACTCATTCACTGCTGGGGTGATTGCAAACTTGTGCAGCCTCTATGGAAAATAGTGTGGAGAACTCTTAAGAAAAACTAAAAATGAACCTACCACATGACCTGGTTATACCACTCCTTGGCATATACCCAAAGGACTCATCCTATTGTAGAGACACTTGTTTGTTTTAGAGACCTGAGAGCACCTGACTCCCACTTGAATCTACCTCTGGAGGCAAAGAAATAGAGAACCTAAGTGTTATTCAACTGAAAAATGGATAATGAAAAATGTAGTTCATTTATATATTGTAGTTGTAGTCAATGGTAAAGAAAGATGAAATCACGAAATTTGAAAGTAAATGGATGGAACTAGAAACTGTTATAGTAAGTGAAATAACACAGACTCAGAAAAACAAATGACATATGTTCTTCCTCATATGTGGCTCCTAGCACAAATTCTTTTAAATTCCAGGTGCTTTTAATAAGATGATGCTATAGAGCAGTCCCTTCTTCATGAAATAACTACCATCATCATGATTTCACCTGAGCCTGATTGCTAAACATAGTCACAATTGGTTTTGCCCACAGTTGTGCTCATTCATTAAAAGAGTGCCAAACAGAGTCATCTGACCCTCACCTGAGTACCCAGCCACTCTTCCCAGCCAACTAGTGCAGCCCTGGAAGACAAAAAAAAAAAAAAAAAAAAAAAAAAAAAAAAGAGGAAAAACCCAATAGAGGGATCCTTTTGGAAGCCCTTGTCAAGAAATTCCAGTGGACTTTCATATGAATATTTGAAAATTGCCCTGTTCTGACTTTTTTCTAGCTCCCTGTCTAGAACTTGTAATGATAATTAATCTTGACTTTACTTCTCCTTCACATCTCCTATTCATGATTCAAGGACTTCCTTCTTCCCTTAGAGACAAGAGTTATGCAATTTGGGAGTCTTTGAGATAGACTCACTGAAGGGGTACTCTAATTACATCCCACACCCTGGGTCCCTGTTCAGCATGGAAGAAGCCAGAGTTGTAGGTGTCCCTATTTCCTATTGGCAATTTGGATAACCCCTTCAGAGAATGTTGTGATAAGAATAGGAGGTAAGATTTAGCTAGGCAGTTAGGGTAAAAAAACCTTAAAGAAATGTAGTTTCTTGGCTAAAAGTCAAAATGTCCTTGGGCCCATTAGCCTGTTCTAAAGGCCAAAAATGTCAAAAGTATTTGTGAGCTTGTATCTAATCCTTAAGTGATTTTAGGGTTACCTTTTCGGGGGGGGGGAGTTGGAGGGGAAGGAGTGGGCATGGATTTGATCAAAACACCTTATATACATGTATGACATTCTCAATAAAGTTTATGTAAAAATTTTTTTTTAAAATTTATGAGTTCTTAAAGATATTTGATATGAAAAAACTGCGATGAAATCTGTACAATTATTGCTGGATTTAATTTTCTCTGTGCAATTACTCTTATCTGTTGTATCTGTTTCTCTAAATGTCATCAAGTTGCTGTCTTATATACTTCCATTTTAACCTGAATTATTATCTGAAACATATTTTGTAAGGGACCATGAGATGGCTCAGTGGGTAAAGGAACTTGCCTCCAAAACCTGACAACCTAAGTTCAAAACCCAGAACCCACGTGGTTAAAGCAGAAAAACAGCTCCCACAACATTTCTGGTTTTCTTCACACACACACACACACACACACACACACACACACACACATAAAATATAAAATATTATTTAAAAAGCATTTCTTTCAAGTTTGATCTAGTATGATAAACTCTGAAAGGTTCTGTTTATCTTGATTCTCTTTCAATTTTAACAATTTTTCAAGACAGAGTTATTTGCCACTGTTTAGTTTTTGTTTTTTATTGAGTTTATGCTGTCTTTCAGAACTTCAATGTTATCTCTGTACCTTCTTGCCATCATTGCTTCTGTCTCTTAATTATCTAATTTTTGTGTGTTAATGTATAGTGTATTCATGTGTTCACATGTGATTGTGGGTATCCTTGCCCATATACACAGTCTTAGGGCCCAGAGGTTGGCATCAGAAAGTTTTTATTTTGTTCTCCACTGTACCTTTTAAGGACAGTATCTCACACTAAACCTGCAGTTGGTCATTGGCCCTAGGCTGGCTGTCCAGCACGACCCTGACTCCTGCTGTCTCTGGCCCTTTCCTGCACTCTGCATTGTAGTTGCAGACATACAGCACTTCCCTCATCTTTTATGTGCGTGCTTTTATGGGAATTCAGACCCTCGTGCCACTGGGTCTTCTCACCAGCAATGACTTTCAGTATTCTTGTAAGAACCTTGATGCTAATCTGATGGGCTGTCCTTTAATGTAATGAATTTTCTCTCTCTTGCTGCATTTCAGATTCTTTTTGGAATTGGGACATTTGACAACAGATTGTCTTTCTGTTGATAATGCTAAGCAATCTCTATTTTGAGTTCATTGAGTTTCTTGAATGTATAGTCAGGTCTGTAATCCAGTATGGAATGATGCTGACTATTCTTCCATGGTCTTTCTGTCTGCCACTTTTGTTTTCCTACCCTGGGAGCTTTATTATGTATGTACTGTTCATACATCTCAGAGGGACCTCAGATTTCTTTGAGTTTTCTTTACTATTTTTTTCCCTTTTCCTAATTTTCTTTTTAAAAATTAGATATTTTTATTATTTTTTTTTAAATTTTGTTGATTTATTTGTATTTCATATAGAACATCTCAGTCTTGATCATCTTTATACCCCATCCCCACTGGCACCCTCCCATACCCCTCCCCACTGGAGCCTATATACTCTATCATCCCTGTTAAGGCCCAATGTGTTGTCAGTGTCCCCAGCTGTTCCCAAGTGCAAGTCCATCCACTGAGTCACCGAGTCTAGTCAGCCTAACTAGAGTCCCTTGTTTCAGGAAGATCAGCTCTTCTTCATCTAGTAGCAATCAGTTGCCAATATGTTTTCAGGTAAGATTGGGGTCTGCTGTTTATTTTCCCATGTCTTTACAGGGTGATTGTCTGCCTGAGTTTGCATGGGACTTGTGTCTGCTGACACCATTGCCATAGAATCATATGAGCAGGATCCTGGGAGCTTGTAGGACTGTTTCCATGTGGTTATGAACCTCTTCCCCGGTCCATGATGGTCCCTGAGCCTTGGGTGGGTGAAGCTTAATAAACGGGTCAGGACCATTATTCAGCAGACTCTTGGGTTATCACCTGCCCGAGTTTGCATGGGACTTGTATTTCTTGCTGTTTTAAAATTGTATTTTATTTACTGCAGCGTTTATTTTGTTGCTGTAAACTTCTGTATATTTTTTCAGAAATTTATAAATTTGGTTCTGTTTATTTTTAAATATTTTTTCTGTGCAGGGGTTTGTTATACATTCTGCTATTAGATTTCAAAGGTACATACTCAAGCACGACATTTTATGTGTTCCATGATTGTTTTGCCTTCAGTTGCATTATCCTATGTTTCAATTTTAATGGATTTTACTTTGTTAACTGTAGCGAGTTAGTTTCTAGTTAGCTCTAGTTAAAACACACATGATTATAATGTTATTAATGGTTAAATACCACTTTTTTCTTTATTTTAAAAAAATTTAGTATTTTTATTATACATATGTAAGTGTATTGTCTGCATGCATATAAGGGTACCCATGTCTTGCAATGCCTGCAGAGAGAGAAGAGCATCAAATCCCCTAAAACTGGAATTATAGATGGTTGTTAGTCGCCATGTGGGTGCTGGGAATCAAAAGAAGGTCCTCTGCAAGAGCAGTCAGTACTGTTAACTGCTGAGCCATCTCTCCAGCCCCTCCTTTCAATTTTTTATTGAATTTTTTTGTATTTCATACAGAACATCTTAATCATCTATACATCTTCTTCCCCACTGGCACCCTCCCAGAACCCCCGCCCCAACCCACTGAATTTCAAGCATTCTGCCATTTGTGTTAAGATCTATAGAGTCAAGTTAGTACCCCTAGATGTCCCTCAGTGCAAGTACATTCACTGATGTCTAGTCATCCTATCTGGAGTCACTCTAGTAAAGAAGATCAGCTCCTCCTCACCCAACAGTAATCATCTGCCAGTTGTCCTTGGGGTAAGATTGGGGCCTGCTTCCCATTTCCACATGTACTGGTATTTTATCTGCTTGAGTTGGCATGGGTCTTGTGTATGCAGACATCATTGCTGTAGGTTCATATGAGCAAGGTCCCAGGAACGTATAGGACTCTATTTCCATATGGTTGTACATCTCCTTTCTGGCTCTTCCAATCTTTTGGCCCCCTCTTCCCTGGGTGAGTGGAGTTTAATATAGGACTCTTGTTCAAGGACTCACCTGCAGACTCTTATTTTCTACACTTTGACCATATGTGTCTTTTTGTGTCCCTGGCACTCTATTGCATGGGAGAGCTTCATTGATGAGAATTGAAAGATGCATTAGTGTCCTCTTTATCCCTTACTTTACTTTGCGTGAACCTTAGTGTATAGGTTGCTTTGTATATATGCCACCTAGGCTTGGGCAAATCACAGTCAATCTCTGTGTGTGACAAGTTCTAGAACTCTGTAATAATGTCTGTCCATTGCAAAAGATTTTCTTTGATGAGTGGTGACTTGGATACCTGCTTGCAAATATAAGGATCATTGTTTTGCACATAGTAAGAAATTAAATTTGTCTAAGGATGTGGCAACCTTGGGGTTTTCTCTAGGATCTATTACATCTCCAGCCATGTGTATTTGGCTGTGTTTATAGTGCCATACATGAGTTTCCTCCCATTGAGTGGGCTTTAAGCCCAATTAGGTAGCTGTTGATTTCGCCCAAGATAAAAGTGCTACTACTGCACCAATGTCGTTTGCTGCACCAGTCATTGATGTAATTATTAGGTCTTAAAGCTGGAGTTGGGCCAGTGATTGATGTTCTCCCTTAGGAGTTTGCATTATGCTCTCTAAAGCTATGAGAGTTAGCCTTCAAGGGGAGGTGGCTTCTAGGTCCATTCCAGCTCCATTTTTTCAAATCCTGTGTCTGAAGTATGTCCTGTCTTCAGCAATAGGGTCTTACATTCAAGTTCTGGGAGTCAATCTAGGGCCATGGCAATAGCCTGTATAATTTTGGGAGTCTCTGGGACTAACTACCCTGGCCAGTAATTCAAAAGGTTTCTCTTGCCTGACACTGATTCTTGTTAAGTAACCTTCAGCTATGCACATGGACTCATGTAGAGATATTGTATATGTAGCTTTCCAGTATGTTTTTGAGCTAATAATTTAAGGGGCTGGAGAGATGGCCCGGCAGTTAGAAGCACTGACTGCTTTTGTAGAAGGTAGGGTTTGACTTTCAGCACCTACATGGTGGCTAACAACCGTCCATAGCTCCAGTTCCAGGGAATCTGATGCCCTCTTATGACCTCCATGGGCATTGCATGACTCGGCTGCATGTGCCTACATGCAGGTAATACACTCATACACATAAAAAATAAATAAAATGTTAAAAATAATACTTTTAATAAAAGATTTAAAACTGCTTGGAAGAACCAAGTATATTATAAATGTATGTGAATAATGTTGAATAAAATGGTTTTCAAACAGAAAATATGAATCTGAAACTTGAATAACAAGAAATACAATAATTGAAGCAGTAAAATGAACAAAAATGACTTATGCATCACCTCAATATTAATGTCTTAAAACATTTTTTGCATATAAACATAAGTCAGTAAATTCTTGCTAGTAATGACTGAGATTTACCCAGAAGTAAGCATAGACTACATATACATGTAAAAATGAAAACAAACAGATTGAGCAAGTTGTAAATATTCACTATTTCAAAACCTTTTTGGGAGTTGGGAGGTAGCTCAGTTCATAAAACGCTTGCCCAGCATCTGCAAGAGCCAGGGTTCAAACATCTAGACTCTTCCATTGTCAGAGTGAATGCAAGACCACAAGTCACAAAAGGCACCAGGTTCAATATCTGGCACATGAATTACATTCACATCTGAAAGTTATTAAAATGAATGATGTCACCCTCGACAGATTCTGGCATTGTTTTTCTCTCATTAGATGATTTTCAAATTTCAAATGTAATGTATTGTTTCTACAGAATAATCAACAGAAATGTATGAGTAAACTTAGAAATGCACCCAATCCATTTTCTCTAATCAAGTTAACAAATGCCAATGCTTCTATGTTAGTCAATAAATTTTAAAATCATAAAGCATTTTTAATTTGGAAAAATAAAATATGTTTGGAGTAGAATGCCATACTTTAAAAAGATTATTTAAGAGAATTATTGGCAGAACACACAAAGCCATTGCCATAAATACTTTATGGACATCTGAATAGAAGGATTTAGAACAACAAAATTACATTTTTGTTATTTTGTTAGTTAATTGTGAGAATAAGTTGTCCTCGGTATTAATCTGTGGGGAAAAAATGAATACTTATACTAAATTATAAACTTGTTTAGAAATGTAAGCATGATTTGAGTTGGGCTTTTTAGTTGTTTTTCTTATAGAAGCATTGATATATGTGGTGTGGAGGGCCTATAAATTAATAAATATTGTAGTTAAAATACAATGCAAATGAAATGGTAAAGACTTAAAGCAATTAACAAATTATTAATTTATTTTTATTTTGTATGTATGAGTGTTATGCCTGCATGTATGTAAGTGCACCCATGTCATGCAGTACCCTCAGAGGACAGGAGAAGGCATTGGATCCCCTGAAACTGGACCTGTCAATAATTGCCAGCTACCATGTGGGTGCTGGGAACTGAGATCAGGCCTTCTGCAAGGGCAGCCAGGGCTCTGAACAGTTGTGTCATCTCTCCAGCCCCTTAAAGGAAATTTTTTAGAATGTTCAATAAAATAAACAATTAGGGAATGTATATTAAATTCTTTTTTTAAACTTCTGCAAAAACTTTATTGAGAATTTCATATATACATATAAGGTGTTTTGATCAATTCCATGCCCACTCCCTCCCCTCCAATGTTCCCCCCTCTGAAGAGGTAACCCTAAAATCTTTTAAGGATTAGATACAAGCCCCCAAATACTTTTGACAGTTTTGGCCTTTGGAACAGAGTGTGTTGCTAACAGGCCCAAGGACATTTTGACTTTTAGCCCATAAACTGGCTATATTTTTGGGGGGTCTTTTTACACTAACTGCCTAGCCAATTCCTACCTCCTATTCTTATCATACATTCTTAAAGATCCTATTCTTAAATACATAATTTCTCTGAAATAGTACAACAGTTATATTTGAAGAAAACATTGGAACATTGGGTAAATGAACTACATAAACATATTTTGCACTTGAATTTCAAATAGTTGAAATGTTCTTTTTCTATATTATAATAAATACTTAGAAAATATCAATCTTATCTCAGGTTCTTCACTAGGTTTCATAGTAAAGTCAATTCTTAAGCAGTTCACAGTCTGCTTAATAATTATTCAACACCCTCCTTGTAATAATCCCAATGACAACTTACATTTAGAATTAATGAACAAAATAGATTGTACTTTTCACTGTAATTTTAGGGTCATAATAAATGGAATGTGAAATACAGTGTGTCCCCCTATCCTCCATGACCACCCCTAAACATTCTATCTTATTTTTAACAAGCCCATCTGAGGTGTTTGTTACAAATGGTACACCTACATTGTCATATCATGGTCAAACAATGTTATAGCTCAAGTTAATGGTCATTCATGATGTCCTACATTCTATGATTTCGACAAATGTGTAAGGTATAATAATGTGTCCACCATTATGTTAAGTTATTGAGTTCTTGCACTGCCCTAAATGTCCTCTGTGCTGCAGCTGTTAACTCTATTATACATTTTTAATTAACTATACTTCACCAGCAGCAGATAGGTAGGTAGCATTATGACCTGTGCATGCTAAATGAGGGTTCCATAAACAATACTGGTGTATGTGACCTCAAAGCTGATTTATTTTCTTCATGTCTTAACTTTCCTCTGACCATTTTATTTCATTTGTTCATGTTCTTTAAACAATTTTCACTGGACAAAATTTATTGATTGAATTTAACTATATGTCAGGTAAGCTAATGTATTAGTGATAAAAAGATAAATGAGGCTCTTTTTATTTACAAGAGGTTTATAATCTTTCTTCCTGAAATGTACTTTCTTTTGTAGGACAGGCTGACAATTATAATACAATTTAATAGGTATTATTAGAGAGTAAGAAGAAAACACTTTGTCTGGTTTCTTCTCTATATTTCTTTAATTCATAGGATTAGCTGTGACACAAAATATATGAAGCTTACTGGTGAGTTTTTGCTCATATGGTTTATGGACACAAATAGTATGAGTCATATCACTCTCAATGTTTTTAAAGTATTACTCCACTCAATTGCAAAACCCAAGCATTTTAGTGTTAAAGGAAATATTTTTAATAAAATGTTACAGCACAGAAAAAATTCAACACATCTTTTTTCACTCAAAAATTGATTTTATAAAGTGCATTCAAAATATTAAATATGTTGCAAAAACTGTTAACATTTTTTGCCTATTGCTTTAGGAACAAAATTCTTTAAAATAAACAGAAATTCTTCACATAGTAATAATAAATCTGACATAGAATTCAATATGATTTACATACTAGTATATAATTAATCCTTATATTAACACAAAATACACATATGAGTCATCATAGAAATATATTCAGTATAATGATTATCACTTTTCAAAAGTAATATCATGGGCTGGAGAGATGGTTCAGTACTTATCATCACTGGTCTTCTTACAGAGGACCAGGGTTTGAGTCCCAGAAAACACTGTCCGTATCTTCAATTCCAGGGGATCTGACAGTCTCTTCTGTCCTCTGCAGTCATTGCAGGACACAGGTGCATTTACCTGCATGCAGGCAATACACACATACACATAAAATAAAAATAATAAATAAAAAATCCTGCATGTAAGTAGTGTATTGCAACTAATAAATTTTTTGATGAGACATGTAAGTCTGACAATAAAGGCTGACCACAAAAATATCAGATACATTTGTTTTCTATCAATATTTTATATTTTTGTAACACGAAATTATTAATACAGAGGGAAAGAAATGTAATCTCTGTATGTGCAACAAATGAATTTTAAGAACACTTTTGGGGTAAGGGAATTTTTGTGTCAGCAGACACCTCCAGTTTTAGACGGTTGTTCAAGTTCTAAATACCCAGAAACTGAGATCTTTCTTCTATTTCTCCTGATCATGTGACTTTGGAAGTGACCCAAGTGCTATGATTTGCACCTGCAAATCTGAAGAGGGGGAAACTAATAACCACCTCTTCAGATTGTAATAAATAAGAAATGAGATCCATGCCAAAGTGCTTTCTAAGTGGCATATCATACAAATGTGAAAGGTAATTGCAAGAAGCAAGTTTTCAGAACCTCACATTAAACATGTTTTATTTCTGTACCCAGGAAAGTATTTCAGTTGTACACTCACAAGGAGAATTTTAGGTATGGGAATATGCCTTTTCTTTCAATTTTATCTATTCTAGCCACGTTTATGACTCAATGTGTTCTACATTAATTATACTCGAAAAAATGTATTTTCCCAGTTAAAAACACTCAGCTTGGCTATATTTATTCAAATACATTCCTAACATTCAGAGGTATATGGAAATATTTCTAACTTCATCCTATTTTTCCCCTGGGAGTACTAAATTCCCAAGACGATGAATGTTCTCAACAGAAACAAAGCAAAATAAAACCAATTTCCTTAACTTCTTGGACTGAGAAACAAATAGCAGATTCATAGAGCACACGTCTGGGTGTGTCTTTGTGGTTATTTCCAGAGTTCATTTGGTCTTGAGGGCTTTGATACTAGGAGTTGATGAATTTCTTGATGGAGTCCTCCAACCAGTAGAATGGCATGGTTTGGAAATGGTGGAGAATAAATGTGGGACCTAGTAAGGGGAATAGCTCACTGGAGGCCCTCTCAAGTCTCTGTCTTACCCTGGCCCCTTCCTGTATTTCCTTTCTCCAGTTTCTTGTCACCACGATATGAACTTCTCTGCCTCCTGCCCTCCCACACCATGATGGACAGACGCTCTGACACACTGTGTAAAAATAAATCACTCTTCCCATTAAGCTACTTATGTCTACTGTTGTATCACAATGAAAAAAAGTGTGATTAACAAATATAGAACAAAAAACAAATGGAACCCAGTGACACATAGTGACTTCTACGTCTCTCTTCATAGAATGTCTTTAGTTTACAAAATTCAAATTTTATTGCAAGCAATTCAAAAATCATAGATTTCAATATT
>NW_008339517.1:4968758-4971718 GCF_000622305.1 Nannospalax galili
CCGTATACCTACGACTTCTCAAACCCAAATCCATGTGCTCTTTTTTACCTTCTTTGAGTCCATGTATGTGCATGGGTGTAGGATTATCTGGTGGAGCATGGGCAGTCTATCCATGTTCATAACCAATGAAACTGACTCTCCTTCCTCCAGCAGTTATAAATTGCCAATAGCTTTGAGCTACAGGTAGGATTTAGAAGCTCTTCCCCTACCCAGGCTGGGGTTTTGGGTGCCTTGATCTTGTGCAGGGGTGCAACAGTTGGATAATGTTTGGAAACCCTGTTTTTAAGAAGTCCACTACTACATTTGTCTCTTACAATTGTTCAGCCCCTTCAATGATTATCCCTGAACCTTGGGGAAAAGTGTATAGAATCATAGAGATTTTAATTTTTACTTATTAATTTTTATTTTCATATATATTCATTGAATTTTTGTGGATTTAATAGAATACATCTTAACATATTTTGACATCCCATCCCACCCACTTCCCAATCTACTGAACAGGCTCTAGTGGATGAACTCAAAGAGGTTTAATTTTTACCCTGTTGGTAAATTCAGCTGGATTGAAATTTGTTCAATAGCCTGTTTGCTCATCTGCATCATGCTATGTTGCAGATTTATTGGGAGATATTTTAATGCTGGAGATAATTTTTAATATTTTTAACGATGAATGAGTTATAAAACATAAGTTTTCTCAGTTTAAGGTTACAAATTAAATGAGGTTGGGTAACAAAAGGGTCCCTACAACCATCACCACTGTCAAATCTGCAAAATTTTCCATTCCAATCCAAGGTCTCTCATTTCCACTTCCATCAATCCCCATCCACTGTCCTGACATCAGATCAAGATGTCTTAATCTATTTCCAGTTACTGTAACTTTGCATTTTCTAGAACTTTTATTGCTATCATATGGCACAATGATTTTTGAGAGTCAGATGAAGTATTTTTATATCAGTAGTTTTTTTCCTTTTTATTGCTGTATTTCTTCGAATGTATGTGCTAGCTTCTCCTTTTACAAAGTCATGGTTGTTTCAGGCTACCTCCCAACCCCCATCTTTGTTATTGTAGACAATGCTCTTAACAGTCACACAGAATCCTATTCATGAGCATTGATTTTTTATTTTTCTTAGGAATTCTTATATACAAATGTTATTGTTAGGACCTATTTTATGTATATGTATCTCTTTGAACTATCACAGGGTACAAGTATAGGTTCCCCCATCTTCCTTTAAGGCAATTAGAAGGGACTAACCTCTGCCGAATTCCTGTAAATTCCTCAGAAGGGAGTATGGTTGTGAGTTCGGAGAAATGGCCTTACAGCCAAACCACAGAATGTTCTAATCTAGGACATCTAGCACCAGGCTAACTGCTTATCTCACTTCTGTAACCTTGCTTTGCTTGTCTAAGCAGTAACAGGCTATTGATTGGTGAATTCAAATTCTGCTATGTATACAAACCTGATTGGCTCACAGATGTTCTGTTTGAACAATGCTGTCTGTAATCCTATAAAAACCCTGGCTGGCTAGTGCTTGGGGCTGCTTCTATTCCTGAGATAGACAGCCCCGCCAATAGTAATAAAGTTTTGCCTTGCTGCTTTATACCAAAGTGCTGTTGGTGACTTTGTTTTCAGACTCTGTAACATTTGGAGGTCCCACTGAGATCTGGAGGGCATTGTGGGCCCGGTGTTTCAGTGATATCTCTGCGAAGGGGACCTGCTGCTCATCCCCAGATACTTCTGTCTTCCCCAGTCCTCTGGCATCTCCCACCATACTGTTAGCATGGTAAGAGCGCATTCAAGAAACTGCTTTCTCTTTTGATTTTGGCTAGCCAGAGACTTTCTTTGCCATCTGGATTTGGTTCTGGGATCTGATCAGACTTACTAGGTGGGAAGATGGACACAGCAAACCTCCTCCTTTTTGGGTGCTGGAGGAGACGTCTCCAGGGCCTGGCCATGAGTCCAAAGCTTTTCTTTTGGGACCTGGACTTGGCAGCACCCTGGTTGGTTGCCACGCCTGCGCAGCACGAAGCTGATCTCTGAGTGGAAGACGCCAGGATTGAAGAGACAATCATGCTTTTAGTGTAGCAGAAGCAGCCTTTATTTCTCAGCCCCAGGTTGCTTTTATACCAGCCCAGAAGGCATCTGACCCAACGGGGCGGGGGAGCTGTCACATGACCGCACGGTCAGTGCCAGGTCATGGTGTTCTCAGGACCTGATACCTGAAGATGAGCTGGTAAACAACTCTGAGACTGAGGAACCACTAGGCCCAAAAGGTCACTGCGGGGGAGGTGCAGATGGAGGCCAGGACAGCATGTCCCAACAGTTGGTATTATTTGTCTGTGCTTTTATTATTCTGTGTTTTGGACTTGTATCTGTGTTCATCATGGGTCACAGTGCATTTAAGTGTTACCCCATTAGAGTGTATGTTGAACAACTTTTCTGATTTCAGGAAGATAGCACCGGTATTTGGCTTCAGAGTTAAAGCCCCCAAGCTCCGCATCTTGTGTGAGTTGAAATGGCCTACCTTCCAGGGAACAAAGTGGATTCCTGAGGGGACTCTGGATCTCACCATTGTTTGTTCTGTTCACAGGATCTGCAACCAGAGCCATCCTGACCAGATACCCTATATTGTAACTTGGGTAGATTTATCAGAGAATCCTCTAGTGTGGGTTAGAAAGAGTGGCTGTTCCACCAATGCCATTACAAAAGAAAATCTATCGCCATCACCTACCCCTGCCCTTTTGCCAGTCTCTAAACCTAAGAAGCCCTACCACATCCTGCAGGTGGTCAAGGAAGAGCGAGACCTACCTCCTTATCCCCAAGGGGACATTATCCCATCTGTACCCGGAGCCCTGGAGAATTCTCAAGCCTCTTTGGACCTGTTGAGCCCTCCTCACACAAGGGCTGGTACTCGGGACCATGACAGTGGTTTTTCTTCCTTTCCTTCTCCATCTTCCCCTAAATC
>NW_008339517.1:4973703-5053231 GCF_000622305.1 Nannospalax galili
GATCATACAGGGGGAAACTCACATGGATATGGCTTCCACAAGGGTTCAGGAACTCATCCACACTATTTGATGAAGCTTTGAGAAGAGATTTGGTAACTGACAAAGAAGTCCATCCAGAGGTGACTCTTTTACAGTCTGTTGATGATCTCCTCCTAGCTGCAGACAACCCTGAGGATTGTGAGGTGGCTCAGAGACCCTTTTGAGAGAAATGGATACTCTGGGATACAAGGTCTCTGCTAAGAAAGCCCAAGTATGCCGTCCCTCTGTCACTCACTTGGGTTACCAGATCCATGAAGGGAAGCGTTCCTTGGGGCCTGAGCATATCCGAGCCCTGCTTAGTATACCCCTCCCCATAATCTAAGACAAGTAAGAGAATTCTTGGGGCAGCAGGGTATTGTAGAATCTGGATTCCTGGACTCATGGAACTGGTGAAGCCTCTTTATGCTGCCACTGCATAAGAAGGGACTGAGTTTGTTTGGGAACCACCAGAAGAACAAGCCTTCCACTGGCTCAAGGAGGCTCTGACTCAGGCTCCAGCCTTAACCTTACCTGATGTCACCAAGCCCTATCTGCTCTTTGTGCATGAAAGGGGATAGATAAGTTCTCACTCAGACCCTAGGACCCTGTAGAAGACCAGTACCCTACTTGTCCAAGTGCCTGGATCCTGTAGCTTCTGGATGGCTTAGTTGCTTAAGAGCCATCACAGCCACTGCCCTTTTAGTTAGGGAAGCCTCCAACCTCACCCTAGGCCAAGATCTGCAGATCTGTGGACCTGATTCAGTCAAGGCCCTTCTGTGAGCCCCTCCTGACTGATGGATCTCCAACACTTGTATTACTCAGTACCAAGTACTACTGCTGGACCCTCCACACATAACCTTCCTGAAATCTAAAATCTGGAATCTAGCCACCTTCCAACTGGATGAAGATACAGAGTTACCTGTTCATGACTGCTTAGAAACAGTAAGTACTCTCACCAGGGTACAGGAAGATCTAAGGGATCAACCTTTGCCCAGGGTGGATGCCGAGCTGTTTACTGATGACAATGTTAGGGTTCGAGAATCAAGACTAATTCCCACAGATACCCAAAAAGATTATACAAAAGTTTATTTAAGAATTTAAAGAAAAAGAGACAATAACCAGATGGTGCTAGCTGGGCACAGACTTCACAAGCCAAATATGGAGTCTGGCCCCGAACAATAGCAGGCAGGAGCTTTCATTGGGACACTCCATAGAAACCCGCATGCGCCAAGCATTTTTTTAAAAGAAAATAATTCGATGTCCCCATATCCTGTGTATGGGGAAGGTCTTAATTGGATGTCCCCATATCTTGTGTCTGGGGAAAGTCTTGATTGGTAGGGGCTGTCTTCAGGGCATTGGAATGTGCTGACTAATATCTTCTAGAGTCAGAAGTTTTTGTTCATACCTTACCTCAGAGGAAGTGGGAGACAATGACTTTGCAGACTGAACACCAAAAGAAATAGCCTTATTTCCAGTATAGACCTAAGGGATCAACCATAGATATTTTGACTGCTCTACCTACTCAGATGATGCCTGAATCCCCATCTTACCTGGCATTTGATCTCAGTGTAATAAAGGATTTAAAAGGAAAAAAGGATGACAAGGGATGGTATCTGACAGAGGATGGGTGACCCATCCTCCCAAGAGCACTGGAAGAAACTGGTTGCAACAGCTATATCCTTCAACCCACATGGGAGCCACCAAAGTGGGAGAACTGATGAGAAGGGACCTATATATTCCCAATCTAAATCAAATGTACCAGGATACAGCCAAGAGATGCTAAGCCTGTGCCCAGACTAACCTGGCCTCAAAGTTCTCTTTTGGACAAAGACTTCATGGTCTAGCACCCAGAGAAATCTGGGAATTGGACTTTACTGAACTGACTGAATGTGCCTATGGGTACAAATATTTACTTGTCTTAGTAGACAATATTACAGGATGGGTTGAAGTATACCCCACGAAATCTGAGGCCACCCAGGTAGTAGCTAAGAAACTACTAAATGAGATTATACCCTGATTCAATATCCCTCTTGGTCTGGAGTCCAATAATGGCCCGGCTTTCATAGTCCACATATCTAAATATTTAGCTTCTGCCCTCCAAATTGACTGGAAGTTGCTCTCATACCCAGAGCTCAGGTCAGGTAGAAAGAATGAATAGAACCTTAAGGAAACTTTAACCAAACTTATAACCGAAACTGGTGGTAACTGGGTAAGTTCTCTCCCTTTCGCCCTACTTAGGGCAAGGTGCACTCCCCATGTAAAAGGAATCACTCCCTTTGAAATCTTGTTTGGGCAATCTCCACCTCTCATTCCCCACCTTGAAGAAGAACACTTGACTGAGATCTCTGATCATAATCTTTTAAAGTCATTATAGGCCCTGCAAGATGTCCTGAGCCAGGTCTACAAACTGGTGCAAGAATTCCATGAATGAAAGAGCCCACCACTGACTGCAGACCAGACTGATTTGGAGCCCAGTGACTGGGTTTGTGTTCGCTGACACCAAACTCCTAATTGCAAGCCTAGGTGGATAGGCCCATATCCAATCATCCTCCTGACCCCTACTGCAGTTAAGGTGGCCGACGTCATCACTGGCTACATCACTCTCAAGTCAAGCCTCCTGACCCTGATCACATCCCTTGATCATGGAGCCTCAGGACCACCAACAATTCTCTGAAGCTCAAGTTGGTAAAAGACTCCTCTGGACTATATTAGTATTATTTTCTCTTTCAGCCCTCTCTGTGATGGGTAGTGTCCATGGCCCAACCTTATATTATTGGGTCCTGAGTCAAACCTCTGATGGACAGGTCATAAGGACTATCACTTCCTATGAAATTCCTGAAACCCAATGTTTAAATTTGACCTTTGTGAACTGTTCTCCCCAGATGCTCACAATTTAAGACAAGCTCCTTTGAAAATGTTATAAAAGGGCAACAATTCTATGCCTGCCCAGCCCAGGGGCCATGAAATGTAGTGCCCCAGATCAATAGCACTGTGGAGAATGGGGTTGTGAAACCCTAGGGAGTTGGGTATCACCAGATAAGGATAAATGGATGTCCCTAAGGAAGGGTCCCTTGATAAAGACAAGCCCACGGGTTATGAGAAACCCATGGTATTAACAATTAAACAAAACACGAAAAAGGACTGGGAGAGAGGGAGAACTTGGGGTGTCTGGCTATACATTACTGGTGACGATCCAGGAACTGAGTTTACTATCCAAAGTTTAAGATTCCAGTTGCCCCATCTCTCCCTATGGACCCAAACAGAGTTCTGAACCCATAGCCCAACATCAAAAGGGAGCCAGTCTCAAATACAACTTTTCCCACTCCTAAGCCCCAGCCTGATGTGGCTCTAACTACTCCACACCTTGAGTATCCAAAATTGTTCAAGTCCTTATACTACACCTATAGGTTCCTTAATTATACCAGCCCTGGCTTAACTCATGATTGTTGGTTATGTGTGGACCTCCGACCTCCATACTGTGTGGGTATTGGGGCACTGGCCTCCTTAGGAAATGAGGAGACAAACATAAGGAACCTTAGTGCTTCCAAGGTAAAGAAAAATAAAACAATACTTTGGCTATGGTGGTCACAACCTACCCTAATGCTAGGAAGACGGAGGGACAAGGACTGTTCCTTTATGCTGGGGCCTATGTGATAGGCCAGTCCCCATATCAAGTCAGTTGCAACCAGACAATTCGCATCAAGGCTCGATCTGAAAAAATGTCCCCTTATTATCTCGTTCCCCCTAAGGGCACTTGGTTTGCTTGTGAATCTGGACTTACAACTTGTATTAACCTCTTTGTCCTAATGGAAACATCTGATCTTTGTATCCTTGTATACCTTCTCCCTCAAGGTTATTACTATTCAGGGGAGGGTGGCAGAGAACATTCGGGGATCCTAGCTAGGGCAAGATGACCTCGGCAAGTGTGACTAGCCACTGTTTTAGTCCCCCTTTTAGTTGGGGTTGGTATTGCTGAATCTGCAGGAATTGGGACAGCTACCCTTGTAGTCCAGGACCAGAACTTTAAGCTCCTGAGCAAGCAAATAGACCAAGATTTGTCTGAGTTAGAAAAATTGATAGGCCACCAGACAATGTCCCTTGATTCTCTGGCAGAAGTAGTTCTTCAAAATAGAAGAGGACCAGATTTACTTTTCATGCAGCAAGGGGGTCTCTGTATGGCTTTGGAAGAACAATGTTGCTTCTACGCTAACCATACTGGAATAGAGTTTGAGCCTAGTAAAACCGAAACTTCAAGAAAGAGAAAAGGCTTGACTAAATGATCAAAACTGGTATGAATCTCATTTTCATGGTCCCCGGGCTAATTACCTTGCTGAGCACAATAGTCGGAGCCTTGCTCCTTATAATCTTAGCCCTGACTTGTGGATCATGCCTTTTAAATGTTCTCCTTAAGTTTGTGAATCGAAGGCTTCAAGCTGTCAAGCTCATGGTGTTAAGAAGTCAGTATGACCAACTGGTTCCAATGGAGAAAGAAGCAGAAGATCAGGTACAAGAGGTCAAAGAATTAACCTTACTCCCAAATGGAGTGGGGCATGAACTATCTCAGGGTACTAGCGTACGTTCCCCCATCTTCCTTTAAAACAATTAGAAGGGACTGACCTCGTCCCAATTCCTGCAAATTCCTCAGAAGGGAGTATGCATGTGAATTCTGAGAAATGGCCTAACCTCCAAACCGCAGAATGTTCTAATCTAGTACATCTAGCACCTGGTTAACTGCTTAGCTCCCTTCTGTAAGCTTGCTTTGCTTGCCTGAGCAGTAACAGGCTGTTGACTGGGGAGTTCGATTGCTCGCACAGTTTAACAGGCTGTTGATTGGTGAATTCAAATTCTCCTGTGTTGTACAAACCTGATTGGCTCACATATGTTCTGTTTGAACAATGCTTTCTGTAACCCTAACAAAACCCTGGCCAGCTGGTGTTCAGGGCTGCTTCTATTCCCGAGATAAATAGCATGGCTGGTCATAAAAATGTCTCACCTTTCTATGTTCTACAAAACTAGTGGTGGTGACTTTGTTCAATTGCAGACCCGTAACACTCCTTATCTAAATGAAATCATATTTCTCCTCAGGTCACGGGCCATTTTCATTCTGTATTAGTTTGCTTAAGTTGGTCATGATAAAGTCTTAAGACTCAGTGACTTGAATAGTATTTCTTTTGGCACTCTTCTGGTGTGTAATAATCTAATATCAATGTGTCATAAGTGTTGGTTTCTACAAATCCCTATGTTTCTGACTCAGGGATGGCTAGTTTCTCTATGTGATTTTATAGTTTTCCCAACTTTCACCTTTCTGTCTCTCTCTCTCTCTCTCTCTCTCTCTCTCTCTCTCCACACCCACGTGTTAGTCATGACCATTAGACCATTATACACAATGAAACATTGTAAACAATGGGTTTGATACTTGGTCCTTAGGTATTCTGTGATACTATTTCTGAAAAGATGTGAGCAAGCGTCAATTCACCTCAGATATGGACCAAAGTAAGAATATCACCAACTTCCAACTTGGTAAACCAATGAGGTTTATTAGGGTTACTTTCAAGAATATGAGTAAGGGATTATTTACAGGAGAATTTAGAAATGACTCAGAGACCGTTGTATCACTAAAGCCCGCACTAGCATGGGTAATAGCTCATGGAAACACAAAACTGGGATCAAACTACTCACACTGTAGTCTGGCTCAACAGAATGAGACTGTTGTTTCTGACAGAAGAGTGGGTGTGAGCCTCTTCCAAGCAACTTACTTGGTCTGTGCAGCTTCTAGGCAACCAGCTTTTCCCTGCATTTTCCAGGTCTCTTGGCTGGTCTTAGTCGCCTTTCAGCAGTACTTATATTTGCTTGGGGAAATATGAGCCACTTAGTCAACCTGGTCAGTTTCAGGAACTTCCTGAAGCTATTGATTTATTTACTTCCTGAACTTAATGAGCTTCCCTGTAGGATGGAATGTTTCACCTCCACTCAACACATCCTGTTGTTTACTTCCTTTTAGACATCCTATTGTTTACTTCCCTTTAAAACATCCTGTTTTTACCCAGCTTCCCTCCAAGAAAATTGCTACACAACAGTAGGTATTCACTCAATATTTCTTTACTTTCCTTCTTTTCTGATCTCATATCAGTTAGCATCCTAGCCAGGTGACCTAGCTATATAACTGGGAGACATGATGGATATATTTTTCCTGAAACAAAGATATAATGTGTTTTTATCCTGGACATCATTGTGACAGAATGAGAAAACAATATGAATTATCATCCCTAGAAAGAACTAAAAGAATAAATGTTTGTACCAATGAGTGAAGAGTGAACGTTTAGAAACAATGGATTCCAAAGTAAAATTAGCAAGCACATGGTCATTGATATTCCTGTAATGGCCCCAAATGGAGTCCCCAAATTGTAATAGCCAAAGTAACTTCATTTTCTTCATTTTGTATAAAGCAGCCACTTTAAACTTCAAAAGTAGAAAAAAGGAAAGCTTCAAGGCCAGGTCTGAACTCAGTTGCTTCCCCTTAGAAGAGTGCTTTCTTTGGAGTAGCTGACCTTGGTCACCTCCCAGACACTGCAGCTGTGTTTCTTGCCTAGCCAAGAAGCCTAAATAACAATAGTAATCAAAAAGTTCCTCACTGTCAAGGTCTCTGTATATCTGTTAAGAGAAGGACTGACAGAAGCTTGTTTTGGCTTCTGTAGTTTGCTTATCTGCTAACTTAGGCCATCCTGACCCTTCTCAGGACCACCTGGCATTATTCATGTGTGATGAGATTCTTAGGGTATTTGTGGTTTTTGCCTTTATAAGCTAGCTTCATCCTCCCCTTGGGTCTGTGTGTCCTGACTCTTACTAAGGGACCACGGATGGCTATAGCCCTAATAAATTTGGCCAATTAAAATTTGAATTGGGTCTGGTGGTCCTTCCCCAGTTGTTTCAAACTCTGTAACGTTCCTAATAGGCAATCTTGCAATCCCAGTCCTCCCACTTGTGAACCTCACAGTCTTACATAACAGCAGCCAACCTGTCATATAGAAATCAGACACATTGAGAATAAACCATCAGTTCATTTTAATTTTACCAAGGAAGTAAACTTGTCTTGGCAATAATAGAGATTTGATGTGTATTAAAGGAATCAGAACTGCTACACAGCAGTTCTTGAAGAACTGAATTTCCTTTTGTCATTCTAGTTATATCCATGGCAGAGCCAGTCACCATTCCACCCAGCTCCAAACTGCCTCAAAACATCCTTTCCTCTTCTACTAAGCCAAGTTTGCATATGCCTCATTGTCACTTTAGTCAAACTCTTCAAGGCATTCTATCTTGTTTTTATTCTAATGGTCCTCACACTAATACTAAGTAGGTAATTTCTTCTTCCTTTCACCTCCTTTCCTCTCCTATTTTTGATGTCTGTTTTTTTTCTTTTAAACAGGGTCTCATATGTGGCTGTTGCTGGCCTGGAAATCATTTGTAGAACAGGCTGGCCTGGAACTCAGATCAACTTGACTCCTCTTGAATGCTGGGATTAAAGGTGTACATCACTATGCCTGGCTTCCCCTCCCTTCTTTATTTCCTTTCTGTCTTCCTACCTTTGTTCTTAAAAGATGTATTTGGACACCATCCTCCACATCTCTCCTGATAAGGACTGTAGGAGCTGGAGCTTAATGATGTTAATCTTTGTGTTATGTCACTCTTCCGTCCTCTTCATTTTCTTATAATTTTTCACACATTTGACCCCTATTGATCTCTCAATATTCTAATGCTGTTCTAATTTCCTTTTCAGTTGCTGTAATAAACACCATGATCAAAAGCAATTTGAGCAGTTAAAGGTTTATTTCACTGTACATGTTACAGTCTATCATTCAGGGAAGTTGTGGCAGGGAAGGAAGTCAAGGCAGGAGTTTGATATAAAACCCAATAAGGAATGCTACTTCCTGGCTCACTTGCTCATCTATCTGTCTTAAACAGCCTAGGGTCATCTGCCTAGGGGTGCCATTGCCTTCAGTGAGCCAGGTCCTTTTACATCAGTCAGCAATTAAGAAAATGATGAGGGCTGGAAAGACGACTCAGTGGTTAAGAGCACTGGCTGCTCTTGCAGAGAACCCAGGTTTGATTCCAAGCACCCACATGGTGGTTAACAACCATTCATAACAACCAGTCCCAGGGGATCCTACGCCCTCTTCTGATCTCTGCAGGTATTGCACAACATGGGTGTGTTACATACATGCAGGCAACACACACCCTTACACATAAAAATATAAATAAGCTAAATAAAATATTTAAAGAAGGAAATGTGTCACAGACAGGGCCACAGGCTGATCTAAACTAGGCAATTAATTGTGTTTCCCTCTTCCTTGGTGACTCTGAATTGTCTTAAGTTCATTGATAAAGCTGTGCATGACACATGTCTTTAGCCTAAAAGCTTCCTCTTCAAGGAATCATCCTCTGTTCACCCACTTTGCTCCTCCCTTTTTGTTACATCAGCATTCTTCTGAATCAGGCTCACCACAACAAACTTGTAATTTTAGTTGTAATTCATCTTTACACTATTTGTTGGGCCACATGTCCAGTATGTTCTTTTTTATTAGATGGACAAATATGTGAGGGGCGAGACATTCATTCATTTGTTGATCCACATTTAGCATCTAGTAAATGAACTGTTAAATGTATAATGGTCTTTCATACCTATTCTTTAAAAAAATTGTTCATTTATTTCATTTTATGTGTATTGTGTTTCGCCTGCACCCATGTCATTCAGTACTCATGGAGGCCAGAAGAGAGCTTTGGATCCCCTGGAACTGGAGTAAAGGATGCGTGTTAGCTATCATTTCAGTGCTGATATCGGAATCCAGGTCCTCTGCAAGAGCAGGCTATGCTCTTAACCACCGAGCCATCACTCTAGCCCCACATACCTATCCTTCTTATTGTATTAGGATTCAGCAAAAATTTAAGCCATAAAAAAAATGAAAAAAACTTAGTGGTTCAAGTGTTTTGATGTATTTTTAGGTCAAATTTATTTTCCCTATGTTTTGCTGTCTGAGTGTATGTGTGAATGCATGTTCTTTGCATGCATGTGCATGGCTGTGTGCAGATATGCAAACATATTAATGTGCAGGCCTTTGAAGGACAGAATTTAACTTGCCTATCATGTCTCAGCAGCTTTTCAACATCTGGTTTTTAAGAAATACACTTTGAGTTCAGATACTTTTAAATTATAAGATCTGATTTAATTTTAAGCTATAATTCTTGTTGATATAGAGTGTCTCAATGGGACCCAGAGTTCGCTGATTATTCTAGGCTGTCAGGCAGTGAGCTCTGGAGATTGGCCTGTCTCTGCCTTCTCAGCACTGGGATTATATGCATTCTTCTCTATACCTGGCTTTTATTTGGGAGCTGGTTTCTCAACCTTGCATGGAACTCTCTTTACATGATCAGCCATCTCCCTAGTCCCAAACATACATTTTCATTTTAAAAAGTTACTCCATTAAGAAATGCTAAAAATCACATTGTCAATATCTTGCAAAGATATAGGAAACAAATATGTATTGATAAATCTATTCAGGCCTTGCTTTCTTTCTGGGGGATTAGACTATGAGTATATTTACCTGGTATTCGGTGGGAAAGGCCTTTGATTTGTGGCCAAAGTACCTCAGCAATGAGGCCTTGTGGTTGCCACTAAGGGGCAGGTGTCTCTGTGAAATCGCAAATACATAAGGATGTGATTCCCACACAGGAAATTTCCCACAGATTAGATTGCCTACTATCCTGACCAATTGTTTCTTCAAAATTTTCCCCTCACAGGGATTTGGCTGTGCAGTTCTTCAGAACTATGTGTCCAATACATTTCCTTCTTTATCTCCACTTAGAATTTAGCAAGAAAATTATTAAGCCTATTTAGCAAGAAGTTTCCAATATATGATATCATACATTCATATCATCTCCATGCAGAGTTTAACCACAACAGGAAGCATATGTAATTTGAAGTCTTAGTGAAACACATTTTTAGTTAATATTCTGAATATTTCTGAAAGCAGAGAGAAAAATAAACAGAGCTTTGGTAAAGCAGTCACCACAGAAATAATTGCTGCTTTCATTTATTTTTATAGGGCATATTTTGGTTTTATTCAGGGATACATATATGTATTGCAAACCCTAGCTTTGCATTTATTTTCACAGATGGTACAAACTTCCCTATCCCATCCTGCTGCTAGGAACTGAATGAATAAAATGTGTTCGTATATAATGATTTATAGAGAAAATAATTAAAGTTGATTTTTCTGTGCTCTTTCACAAATTAATAAATCTTTGCATGTACCAGATAGATTAGTCCTTCTAAGAATTATTGACTTTTTTTGTGAAGGTTTTAAATTCTGAGGAAGTTCATACTCATTTAAAAATAAGGAATAGCTTCTGCTAGAGCACTGGAGGATATCAGAGCTGGTCACAGTGGCTACTTCTGTATGGTAAAGTAAGCTTGTCTATAATATTCGAATTACTTCAATTTATTTATGAATGCCTAGCCTCTTTTTCTTATGAGGTTTTTGTGGAAGAGATGTCAGGAAACAGTCATGAAATCAAAACAGTATTTCACAATTACTGGCACATTTGTTCCAAACTCATCCAGAACCTTGGTAAATTGACCTGAAGGACATAATTCATTATATAAGTTTAAAACCCTAAAGAATCACTATTCTTTCTGAATCCAAATCTGCAGTTTTGAATATAGCAGCTTTTAGTTTTGGTGGAGCAGAAGACCAAGTGTTTGAAATGCCGAGATGTGCAGTTAGAAGAAATCGTACTTCCTATGTAGACTCATCTCTATAAGTGCAAAACTGAGTCATAAACATGACCAAACCAGGACTCCTCTCACCCAGGAGAAAACATACTTAAAGGGTAAACTTTCCTGGTCCTTTCTTTGGAGGCCTTAAAATATAAATATACTCAATCTGCAAAATCTAGTTGCTTTCTTTTGTTTTGGCTTTGTTTCACTTTGAGCAGAGAAGCAGAATAGAATTAAACTGTTTATTTGTACTAGATTCAAGTAATTATTCTATGGCCTGTTATAAACCAGACTGGGTGCTACAATATACTGCCAAGTAGAAGTACAACATATTTTCTTGAAGGGATCTATTATTTTTTCTCAAACCACAACTGGTTTATTGACCAGAGAGGCCAGATTTCTATTTCAGCATCTCAAGACTTACATAAATATGTTCATCACATAACTCAGGTGCCTGAATCTGAACTGAGAGACTCAATTGGCCGAACTTCCTTCAGCTGGGAGATGAATACTGAAAGTAGCAATTCTGGGAAATGATTTAATTAAATCTCTTTCCTGGCAGTTCCATTAATATCAGCACAACATGGCAGAGATATTGACATAGTGAGAAAATGCTGCTTTCAACAATAGGGCTTTGTTGACAAAATAGTGAAACGCCTGCACTGTTAACAACTTTTCACAAATCCATCTCCAACATCAGTCTCATTTAGTTTACCCATAACACATGTATCTACCCATAACACATCTCTCTCTCTCTCTCTCTCTCTCTCTCTCTCTCTCTCTCTCTAAATGTATACCATTTAGGCGGAGAGAGCAAAGTGGAAAAATTATTAAATATGAATGTGAGTGAGAAATACACTAGACAATTTCTTTTTCCTTCTCTCCACTATTCTCTCTCTCTGTCTCTCTCTCTGTCTCCCCTCCCCACTACAATGGGAGCTACAAAGTATTTCCTATTTCTGACTGATAGTATTTTAATATACCAACACAAAATAATTGCTCATTGTTCACAAGGTGCGTAATATCCGAATATATCTATCTATCTATCTATCTATCTATCTATCTATCTATCTATCTATCTATCATCTATCTATCTAGATATAGATATGTGCTGGTGCCAGCCGGCCAAGACAGATAGTACCTGAAAGGGGGAGTGAGGATTGAAAGAAAAAACAAGAGACAGAGAAAAGATACTTGGGAGGACTGTCAGTAGAGACTGCAGCCCCAGTTTATTTTAGCTCAGCCTTTTTACACAGAAGAACATCAGAGATAGCCACCGTTTGCGTAGCTTAATTAGTTTCAACAGCTGTTTTTCCCACTTGTATCTGAGGGTCAAGGAGCGGTCAAATACTTGTTGTGAACTCTACCATATAAACACATTCCTCCTGACTTGGCAGATTAGGTACTGGTGTGCAAAGCACAAACTCAGTAAACAAGCAAGGCTGCCACAGCTCAATGTACATAATGGCTGTGCTTGTATCAATAGCTCCCAACAGATATGATATACATATATGATATATATCTCATATGTTCCTACAAAGAATGTTGAGTTAGCTTTAATTGTCTTTGCAGCAGCACAAACTTAAATAAGTTAACTGACTTACAAGCAAATCATATGCTTGTCATAAAGGGCAGAGTTGAGATTCAGCATTGACTTGTTCTGATTCCCAAATACTTAGTAATTCCCTATCGGAAGTTATCTCCTTATTTTTTGAGCCCAGAGAAAACTTCAGTCATGCATTTCACCTCTTTGTCCGTAGTTGTGCATCTGTTTTGGCTAAACAGGACTATCTGATTCATGGGTTGTTGACCTTCAGTTCTACCAAGGATTCCTCAAATTGCTTATATGTCTATTTTGAGTATCTTCTGGCTATGTGTTTGTATGGGGGGCATGACATATTCACTATTACCTTGTCATGATAGCATCTGATAGTTTATCACAAGACTGTGGAATGGATAGCTATTAATGTTTTCAAAGATATCACATAAAGGAAAACTAGAAGAATATAAAAAAATTATTCCAAGTGCTTATATTATTATGTACTTTAAAGATACTGTTCTCATCTCTAACCATGATCTCCAGTTTGCCTCGGAAAACCTTTGTGACTTGTAGATCTCTCTCTCTCATAGAGTTCATTCCTTAATCTGTGTGTCCCTTATTTCCAATTTTTATTCTCTTCTTTTCTACAGATATTTCTGTAAACCAGCATCTTGAATTCAACAGCTCAAACATCCTTTATGAAATATATTATTATTTTATGTTGTGAATATACAAAGGTAGTGGTATATACACAATACAAGCAGAGCACTAGAGACCTTCACTGGTTTTGAAAGCTCAGGAAAAATATTTGGGGGATATAGTTAGAGAATTAAGTCTTAAAATACAGCAAATATTCAGTCAATGTTAATGTAAAGTGTTTCAGGATTTGAGATGAAATGTTGGCATCTTTAAAAGGTCATTTTAAAAAATCAATGGTTTTGTTAAGCTACAGTTTCAAGGAAACTTCTGCGGATTTGCTTCAACATATTTTGTTTGTTTTTGTTAGAGGATGCATTTGACTGAGATGGGTGGCTATTTTAAAATGAAAAAGGTACATTTTAAACCTACCAAAGTTCAAGCACAAAATTATAGTGTTAATTCTCTGCTCTAGCCTGGAGAATTTGAAAATGCATTCTATACTAAGGAAAATCCCAGCATGTAGCAAGGGTTATGATCCATACTCTGGAAAAGCCTCTCAGGTACAGGCATGCAGACTTGACTTTGGATACCATCTCTGTCACTCACTGGCTGTGAGGCTGTGAGCAAGTTATTGAACATCTGACCCTGTTTCTATGCAAATAAGGTGATAATTATGAGCTGACCACTAACAGTATAAATATTCTCTGAGATAATGCATGCAAATAGTTGACAGGGAACAAAATAGTGTATACTCAGTTAATAGTTGACACTAATTCTATGATGATGGCTATTGCTATTTATTATTTTTATTTTTCTCAACCTTGGATATATGTAAAACTTATTTTAGAGATTTAGTAAAAATCTTTAAAGATTCTACTGGATCACAATGTGTGTAGAAAGAATCTAGATATTCCTCTTTTAAAATTTTTACAGACTATGTTTACAGGAATTTGTACATGATTAGAGTTGTAAGAATGACCTTCTCCTAAAACTACATTATGGAGAGGGTTTTTGAGAGGATTTATGGCCAATAACTGGGCAAGTTTAGTGTGGTTGCTAAACATCTTAGCTCATTCGGTGTTTCCCAGATTTGACCCTAAAGGGATTCCTTGCTACCTTAAATGTTGTTGATAAAAGGATAGGCAATATAAGTAGTTTTTTAGTTATGCTTTCTGAGTACTGCTGATGTGCCAGACATATACGGAGTTCCTTGTATAGACAATCATTCTTTTTAGGCAGTAAACGAATAGCATTATTCCCCCATGGCTCCCAAACTATATATGAAGATATTTAGGATCAAATATGTTTAAATTTTCTAAGTAACATCATTTCTCGTTAGTAGAGATGGGTCTAAGCATTTTAAGCTTTCTTCTCTACTCCCTTCTGGTGTTATAAATTGATAATGATTATAGCCAAACCTAAAAGGTTGGTAGTTCAGGATTACCAAGTGGGCGTGAGGGAAATAACAGTATCAGTTACTTGGAGTTTGAACTATAGTCCAACTGGATCATTAATTAGAGCTATAATGAATTTTCATTCTTCTATTGAATCCAAAACCATTGTTCTAAAGCACACCTATAGTCCTTTAGTTGTTGAGGGTTAAACCCATTATTGATGCATTCTTACTTTCTTCCATGTGCTGTTCAACTTTACCAAGCTGTTGCTGTGGATCACAGGCACTGTATATCATTGACTCAATCCTAATTGACCTCCACAGTAAATATTAAAGGGAGGTGGCAAATGTGACTAGCTGTCTGTTCACTACGACATGAAATACCTAACGCCTGTGTGTAAAGAGGGAAAACTCTTCAGAGCTTCACCTCCTGCATTATGGGAGAAGGGGAGAATGGGCAAGTGAGTGCTGACAAGTCTGTGGCAAACGCATGCACCAAGTGAGAAGCAGAAATAAAGAGCTTGGTACAAAGTCGTTAAACATTGAGCCTGATGAATTATTCATTTAATAGCTTCAAAGTTGGACTTGGAAAAATGTAAATAAAACACACAGAGAACTTTCTCCTTTATGGAAATGATTTTATAGTCATGAACTAAATACAAGGAGCACTTTAAATGTCTAACTGCATTGTATATTTTATGTAAATTAAGAATATTGAACAAATTCCCCACTTGGCATAAAAGAGGAAGAGAAAATATACACCTCCTGATGATCAATGCCTTTGAGAAAATGAATTATCTTTATTTTCTCCATTATCTTTTATTGCCATTTTACATACTCTATAAAATATCGACCTGCAAGGTATTCAAGTGAAATGTGATGCACTTTCTTTGATTCACAAGTCTTTTATATCCTTTAGGCGTGATGCAGGCTCTCTACAGACCTGATTATGCCTCCTAGCTCAATTCTGCTAAAATCAAAAGTAGTATAGTGATAGTGAGAACGTAGTGTGTAAAAGCAAAGGTTGTCCTTGGTATACAGAGGTCTGGGTTCAAATCCTGACTCTGCATTTAAATGCATGGCTTTGGATATGGTGTCTCTAAGGGCTCCCTCAAGGTTTGTTGTTGTTGTTGTTTCAGATTGAATATACATATATCAAAGAAATGCATTGTTCGTGATGTTAGTGAATAAAATGTGTTCTGATGAATTTCTATGAGTGACTGAGTCCACTCTTTTCAAATTCGCAATAGTTTTCCTTAGAACTTATTATTTATCAGCTACATGCTTTTGTGCATTGTTTGAAGCAAGAGAGAAAATATCACTATCTGGAAACAAGTATGATTGACTCTAGGAAGACAGCATTCCAAAATACTGTTTAAAGCCAACACATACCCCCAGATCACGTCAAATATGCTATCCTCTATGTAGGTGATCTGATCTTGTATGGGGCCCATGAGACAGTGGAGGGTATGATGAAATTACAGGAATGCATGCATCTGTAAACAGACACTCTTCTAAATACAACTGTTTTCTCCTTCAGTGCTCTGAAATCATAGCCAGATATAAAAGACATACAAGGTGATTGTTTGGACTGTCATTCTAGAATATAGGTATTAGGAAACTAGAAATACAAAATGAAAAAGTGGAAAACCAGTTTCTAACAAAACTAACTGCTTGCCACCAAAACCAAAGGCATGTTTTATGAGCTTCCATTCTTTATCAGACAAAAGATCTCCATATCCTTAACGTGCATGGGGCATTTAGTAGGACAAGCCACTAATACCACTCCTGTGGCTGGTATGGACACAGCAAATGGAATTTCTCATTTTTGTTCTCTGTAGTCATTTCTTCTCATTAGGTGAATTTAATAAAATTAAGTCAAATGGAAAGCTGGTAAAATGAGTTCGTGCTAATTCTGTAAGGCTTGTTGAAATTAGGAAGCCTGGGTCCTGTGACACTATCACAAAAGAACTGTTGGTTCAACATGCATCCCAGGCTGGAACGTGGCATGTGAAGTCTGCAGAAATGTGTTGCTAAGGTGGTGTTTTGGCTGAGCTTTTGTGGACTCTTAAGGCTGTGTATGTCTATGTGATGAGATGCCTTAGACTAGTGTGTTTTAGTCATAGCTCAATTGCTCTCTTGTTGCCACAAAGTTGGTCCCATGATCCAAGAGAATGTTACACGGAATAGCAAGCAAACAGATCAGGAATTCTACAAATGTTTGCATCATGGTGCTTCTAAAGGCACTGCAAACAGCAAAGGTAAACACTTATATTAAGCCCCTCTCCCCTAGAAATAAGAGTTTCATAGTAATTAACATAATATCAGATAGTCCATCTAAAAGAATGCACCATTTTGGGGGGCCACTGATTGAGACTACTGCTTTCAGAGTTCAGAATAATGCCTTCTGGGGGCAAGTCCATCATGTGTGGCCCATGTTAGCCTTCATCAAATAGCATTAATGTAGCTGAAGAAAAAAGAATGTAGCTAGGTCCACAGGTGTAGATAACCATTTGTTTTCTGAACTCCTCTGTAATGGATGCTTTCTGGGAGGCATCGGTATGACAGGTGAAACTTTTCATAGTTTGTGATGCTCGCCCTCAGTTGAACCATGTTCCTTGCTCCCCAAATTTCTTATTCCAATCTATCAGATCCGTTCTTTCTTTCTTTCACTAGTTTGGTCAACTGTTCTTTCGTGTTCCCTGTCTGGCTCCACCTAAGACCACTTGTTGCAATTTACAAGGGAACGACTAGGCATAATGTATACCATGTTCTACACAGGAGAAGGTAATTCATCACTGCCATTTGTGACGATCCTCTTGTGTCCTTGGTAAAGCATCACTCCATTTGGGACTTACGTCAACTTACTGCACTGACCCACTTGTCAGCCAAGTTCCCAAGTATTTAGTTCTTTCATCAGGTGACATTAAGACACCTTAAGGAGGTGTTTGTTGGAGTATCAAGGTCAGTGAGAGATGTTAATGAAACATAGAAGCTGAAGATAGGGGCACATGTACATGAAATTCTTTGTGCTTTCTGAACAAACTTGACTTCATCTGAGTATAAAACTTCCATTGCCTGCCCTGGTAGGTTGCTACTGATTCTGCCTAGACTGTGACAAGAATGAAGGGTAGCTAGGTTCAAATGGTATTTCATGTTCCCATGGGAAGCCTGGCAGTCTTCATAAAACCCAGCTCTTTATGAGATTCTGAGGAGCTCTCAGCTTGAAGGCAAGGATGTTCTCCAAGATGTAGGATTTTCAGTAGAGATTCTAATCGGACCTTTCCAGGGACTCTGTGGATCAATCTTATTCAGCCTGAAAAACTGGAGCATTACTGAACGTGCCAGGCCATGTGGGGACAATGCTCATATCTCCATTCAGATGTGAGAGAAGCTCTTTCATACTTTAGACCTGACTCAAAGTCAAGGAGACTGTGGGGGAGTGTTGAGTGAATTTCCATATAATTGCAGTATTTGGTGCCAGAAAAACCCAAAGGCAGAAGGCAGGAGCTGGCAAACAGGGACGCCAGGGAGATACATATGGGCTTCCCCAGCAGAGAAGCCAAGGAGGAAGCAGAATGGTTACATATGGAATATGGAACTTTATTAAAGTACTTTATTTTAACTTAATATATTTTCATTTTTTTATGTTGAAAGGGATCTTTTATATATGTTAGCTTTTGCAAAAGAACAAAATATAACAGATTTGTCAATTGTATACAGATTATTTTATTTTCTCATTTTATATAGACATACACATGTACCCAAAACACCCAAAATCACAAATTCATCAACCAATTTAAAAAGCACATGAGTGGGAAATTAAGTTACATAAGGCAATTAAAAGCTCCTGCTTTATTGATCAGATGTCTTTGGATATTGTAAAAATGCATTCCTGACACTCATTTACTTATGTGTGAATTATATTTTATTGTAGAAAACAGTGTGTGACATACACACAAACACGTGCACAGATACCAGGAAGTTCATAGGAAGCTGTTAGGAAATCTGTGCCTCCATGGAATTGAATGCAAAATTTTACATGTATCAGTGTACAATACACAAGCAACCTTTCCTATTAGCTTTTAATGAGAACAGCCGAGCACTCAGCTTTATTTTATCCTTCTGCATTGCTGACTCTCATTGCTTTTCTTTCACTCATCTGTCAATCTTCTACGAACAACCTGCTGCCTACTTTTGACACGGAGCAACTTCAAATCTTTCTCCTACTTTCTCCTAACAGACAATTTTATGCATATTCCATTTTGTTTCTTCCCATTTATTATTTATTTACATTTATTTCTTCCCTTAATTACATCTCTTGCAAATAGAAAAGCCTGCATTTCAGAAGAAAATGATAAATTTCCAGTGAAGAAAAAAACCTCAACTGTGTTTTATTTCATGAGATGAAGGTCGTTGTAGAGTTTGAGCAAAGGATAAACGTTTAAGAGGCATCATTTCCTTGCCTGTGGGTGTGAAATATCTCCGGAAAGCAAAGTTGATTCAAAACTTTTAAAATTCCAGGGCAGTTACAGTTTGCAAAATTGTCTGTCAGCTTTTCTATCTGAACCAATAATCAGACTTCCAGGAATAGGTTTCATAGGTTAGTCTTCAGAGCAACATAGAGTATTGCAGATGAAAAAACGTATTTTTCAGCACAATCAAAATGATAATTTTTTCAATATGCTTTTTGAAGCTACCTTTGCCACAGAAGACAATAGTTTCTACAAACTGTATTGTGCCGAACTTATATTAGTCAAGAGTGCAAACAGAATTCATTTTTCCAGTCATTTATAACCTTTGTTCTCATGGTGTACCTAGATCTCTGGGTCTGTCCTAGAATCCAGTGTAGCATCTCTAGAGATGGAGCTGTAACATAGAAACTTGATTATATAAATATACATTTGACTTTGTGATTGTAAATTTTAAAAGCCTACTGTAAATGAAGTAATTTCTGAGAAAACAACCTATACGTTCAGAAATGTAAAAGTATTATGGTCTTGGACAAGTCAATTCAATAAAAGATTGTTTTCTCATATGCTAATTCCAACATGTAAACCTTCCAGATACTGCTTTATTGACAGCGTATTATCAATACTCAGTATACGGTCTCATAGGAAGAAGTTTATAAATAGTGATTATTATTTCATAATGTCACAAAAATAATATTATGTCTTTTTGTACTTCTTTTCCTTAAAAATAAATAAAATTCCCTACTTACAGCTAAAATTGGTCATTAACAACTCTGTCAAAGATAGAAGTTGGAGATGTGCAATCAAGGTGACAGAAGGAATCAGACATTATGACAAAGATACAATAATGTTCAGAATGTTTTCTGGACAATAGATGTCATTAGAATGAACAAAGACTTAAAATGTCATTACGTGGAATGAAGAGGAAATTCAAGTTCTGTGATTCCAGATGGCATAATAGTGATGATGTCCAATTAGGGAGCAGCATGCCTCTGTGGATTTCCAAAGCTTTACAAAGGAGGTTTTCTACCAATGTAAATTATATAAGAAACAAAATCAATCATCCATTTGTGTAGCTCATGGAGATCTAGAATAACTTTTACCATAGGAGAATCTACATACAGTCAATGACAAGGTGGTGAACAGTATTTCCCTGTTTCCTATCAGCCTGCCCTCCAGAGGTCTACTGAAAAAGAATAAAATATTTAGTTTGTTTCTTTTTATGCTCAATTCCCCAATTTCTAGTTGTCAAGAACAATTATTTGATACCCAGGTTTGGTTATTCATTAGACTATTCACCATCATTTGTTCAAGATTCTGTGCTTGTCAAGGCTTCACAAACATGAGACAGACATGGTCTTGTTCCTGAACCTGGTTAGAAGGGAAAGATGGAATTGTAAGACTATAATTGAAACATAGAATGTTAGGAGAGATGTGTGCAATATGTTACATGATCATAAAAACAAAGGCCAGCCATGCTGATACTGGGGATTAATTCAGGGAATATACCAAAGCAGAAATATGTTCTTACTGGCTGCTATACAATGCGTAGATTTTTGAGGAGAAATGCAAAGTGAAATGCATAGGAGGACTGTCTAAACAACAACATAGAAACATGAAAATGAATTACAGTGTTGATGATATACCTAGCAGCTTAGCTGCGGACCCCATGGGTTGCATGGAACAACAGTTCCTGCAAAGCAAGACAGGTCCCTGTCAGAAAAGGCATTGAATCCTGAAACAAATAGATTGGCTTAGCATACAGTTTTGAGAACTTGACATTTTGCCCCAGAATGTGGCTGTATATCAGAGGAATGTGGCTTTATGCCAAGGAATAAAGCTATGGAAAGAATTTGAAATGATCCATAGAGTAGAGGCAACAGGTGAAGTTGGGTGATCACCGCAGCATTTTAAGGAAACAATCCAGAGTGGAACTCCTGCTTAATTCAAAGGTAACACTGCACATTTCATAAGGGGTGAGGGGTAAATTGCTATCAAGAACGAAGGGCTCACAGGAGGGCTTTCTTTCTATTTCCCTGAATAGCCTGCGCCTAGATGGTTTCCTATGACCCCCTTTGCTTTCATAGTCGTTGACTTTATTTTTCTGACAAAATGTTATTTCTTCATAAACACTGACAGAATTTAGAAGTAAATGCAGAAATCTTTTTATAAGTACATGGCATTATATTGCATGTCATTTTGATCTTTTTTACTGTGACTAATTTAGCCCCTTGGAGTCGATTCATTAAACCATTTTTGTTTTTAAAGGATGCATTTGATTCCCTCCCTAACCCTTCCTAAATGGCATTAAAATGTATTTCTTGACTTTAATTAATGAACTGCAACTATTCAATTAGCAAAATATATTTAAAAACAAAAACTTGGACGGCTTTCAAAGCAAAAGTCTGCTGTACACAATTTCAACCCTCTGCCAGGAATTAGCAACTGATGTGCTGACATAGTACACACATATTTACTTTTGTTATGCCCCCAAAATGCATTGTTACCATGGTAACTCATGTAGATCTACTGGCCAAAACACCCCAGAAGTTCTTGGTGGCTGTAAAAGAAGAGGGTGGAGGAACAAAGCAAAACTGTGGAATGACTATGATACAAAGCTATATTTGTGTGTCACTGTATGACTGTTGCAAGGAAATACAGATACATGTAGAGAAAAGAGAACACAGTCAGGGAAGGGCATCAGTTCAAAATGTTACCACTAATTGTCCATTCCCCATGGAAAATATTATATAGAAACTTTATTAACTGTCTGAGAAATTGCTTGAGTAGCTTCACTATTGTTCATTTAGGTTCCATAATAGAAGAGACCTTGATTGTCTTTCCTAATATTATATGGTCAGTATTTGAACACTACAAATAAAATGAGCACAAAAATATCATGCCAACTCAATTAGACAAAAACCCAGCATGGACTGGACATGGGCAGCAGACCCTAACCCTAGTGGAGGAACTATTGGTAACTGATTACTGCAGGGCAAGGGAGACTAGATCTTCTTTAAGGGAGTGATTCTAGATAGGTTAACCAGACCCCAGTGGATGAACTTGCATCAAGGGACATCTGGGTACAAAAGCTTGACAGACTGGGATTTAGCATATATGACATAATGCATGAAATATAGTGGGGGGCTATGGGGGAACGTGGGTGGGGGAAGGAGTTTCAATTTGATTAAGATCTATTATATGAAATTCACAAAGCTCAATAAAATTATTAAAAGTATCAGAAACTAAAACAATACAGAAAAAGCAATAATTTTAAGGTTATGCCTATGAAACAAATGTTTGAAGAGACATCATTACAAAAAACATTTCTTACTAACTTTTAAAACATACTAAGAATATTATGAAAAGGAAATGTAAAATCCTGGGAATTTTCTCCAAATTATTTTGATGCCGTAATTTTGAATTTGGACTTTTGGGAGTTCAGTGTGTGCTTGGCACAGGATCTAGGTAAGCCTGATGGATTCTATCTTAGGACATCCCCTTGAAAAGATTCAGGGAGGGTGTTAGACTAGAACTTAAACATTCTAATTTTGCTCTACTGCTGTACAACTTTTTAGAATCCTGTAGAATTTCTACACGAGGATTCTCATCTTAGAAAGAAAGGGAAAGAAAGAAAGAGAGAGGGAGAGAAAGAGAGAGAGAAAGAAAGAAAGAAAGAAAAGAAAAGAAAGAAAGAAAGAAAGAAAGAAAGAAAGAAAGAAAGAAAGAAAGAAAGAAAGAAAGAAGAAAGGCATTTCAATCATTTTCTGAGTGAAAGGCTCCCAGTTTCCCAACCTATTTCAGTTTAAAATACCTCTGATTTCAATTCAACATTTGGACTTCATGTACAGTCTATCTTTTTCTAAAGGTTTTTTTCTGTTGCCAGTAATTAGCAAACATTAACCTGAAATGCAAACAATGGTGCCAATTTCAGCAATTAATATGTTTTTAAAAGTAATATCTGTACTTTAGAAATGAGACCATTGATTTGGAACATAAAAATGATCTTTTGGAATTTTCAAGACCAAGATAAGACACACATGCACTTTCCAGGATATTCAAAGGCAATCCATAGTGTTGAATTTAAGCAAGGCCATTAATAAACTTTGCAATTTATATTTACCAAATAAATGTCAAATGACTGTTTTTTGTTTGTTTTGGGTAGAAATTACAAAATAATATACTGTCAAGTAATTGTATGGGTTTTTTTGTCTTTGTTTTGAGACAGGGGTTCACTCTGAATGAAGTCCAGGATGGCTCAGAATTCAATGCAATCCTTTTACCACAGACCCCCAACTGATGGGGGAAAATGCAATATAACATGCTTGTCTTTCAAGCAGATTTTTTTTCTCCTTTACCAAGATAAAATCACTCCACCACCATCGCATTACAAAGTTGGAAATGCAAGACTTTTTCATTACATACAAATAAATATTCAATATACTATGCAGAGAAATATTGAAAGTTTCATTTCTAATGGTATTACCAAATCAAGCTTTCTATTACTGTATCCAAACACCTAAGTCTAACAACTTTTAAGAAGCAAAATTTACTTACAACTACAATTTAAGGGGGCTCAGTCCATAGCTGCTGGCCCCTATTTCTTTTAGTTCTATAGAGAGATGGTACCATGGCAAACAGCTTGTAGTAGAACAAACCTGCTCACTTGGTGCTGGTCCGTGAGTTAAGGAGAAGGGACTAAATCCCAATATCCTAGCGTTCTACTGCTGTTCTAATACACTATATTTTAAAAATATTTTATTTATTATTTTTGTTTTATGTATGTGCATATTTCCTGCATGTATGGAAGTGCACCCATGTCTTGCAATGTCCGCGGAGGTCAGAAGGGGTTGTTGGATCCCCTAGAACTAGAGTTAAGGATAGTTGTTAGCTGCCATGTGGGTGCTCAGATCTGAACCTGGGTCTTCTGCAAGAAAATTCAGTGTTCTTAACTGCTGAGCCATCATCTCTCCAGCCCCCGCATGGTGACACACACCTTTAATCTCAGCACTTGAGAGGCAGAGGCAGGCGGATCTCTGTGAGTTCAAGGCCAGCCTGGTCTACTGTAGTGGGAAAATTTTGTAACTGATTTTATCCTTACAATGTAGTATTTCCTGTTTCTTACCAGCCTTATAGGGAACTCATTTAGGTCACATGATTTCCAGGAATCCAGGGTCTGTAATCTGAAACTCATTATGCTAATGAGGCATCCTTCCTGCTATTCTGTGATAGGACGTAAAGTCTGTTATGCTAATAAGGTATCCTACTTGCTGTGCTGTGATTGGACCACTACCCCTGTATAAGCTTATGCCTTCCTGCAATAAAGCAGATCTATGTCACTGAACCTGGTCTCCTGTGTACACAGTCTCCTCACCAGCCCTGGGGTCTGGGACCAGGCAGAAGCAGTGAGAACAGAAGGCTGCACTGGGCGAGCAGAAGAGTGGCCTCAGCCCAGGGCAGGCAGAAGAGCAGCCGCAGCCCAGGGCGAGCAGAGGAGCAGCCTCGATGCCCATGAGAATGAAGAAGCAGTGCCCATGAGAACAGAGGAGCGGGCTGCCACTGGCAGTGACCACAGCTGGCGCCCAATGTGAGGCTCGAAAAACTCGACCCCACAAGACTGTAATACTTGGGCTGTAACACTCTGGGCATCCAGTGCCCTTTTTGCCAGTAATCCTTCTATGGGTGCTCGCCACTTTCGTTCTCCCGGCTTGCTGTCTTCAGTTTGGCGTATCATTCCTGTCTCCACCGGTTATCTTCCTGAATGGCTCCTGAGTCCTTTTGGGTACGTCTTGCAGAGTGAGTGACCTCCAGTATGGGGAATAGTCATCCAGCTGCTGCTGGCCTCCATGCTGCTGCACTGGTTTCTCTCCTCAGGAGTAGGCAAATTAGAGTAATAGAGAAGGAAGTAACTAAGGTATTAGATGAAGTGCTAGCTCTTGCTCCTTGGTTTACAGATTCCTGGTGTTGGGATCTGGAACAATGGGCTTGTGTGCTATTCATGGCCAGAAAGAGAGAAGTCAGGGAGGGGCGTCCATTATCTGGGCTGTTCTACCCCATTGTGACTGCCATTCTGGCCTCACCTTGAAGCCCCTGAACAAGAAAGTCTCCTATTAAAGGAGATACATGAGCAAATACAACAACAGGACACTGGGGATGGCCTATCCCAGGCATTTCCAGTCAAAACCAAACTAACTGATTTCTCTTCTGATGTGGAAATGATGACTGCTGATAATGAGATAGAAAATGAAGAACTAGGGTCCAAGGGTCCCCCTGATGAAAAACAGGAAGTCAAGATCACCCCTGTCCCGCCATAATGGGGCGGTGGCTACCCTCTGCCATCTTGTATTGGCTTTGATTAGAAATGGGAAGTTAAGACAGCCTCTGCTCCGCCATTACGGGGCAATGGCTACTTTCTGCCATCTTGCACTAGCTCTAAGGAAGTTTCCCCCCAGTCCATCTACCCCTCCCTTCCAGAGGAGGACTGGAAGACCCTCCCACTTAGGCCCCTCTCCTATGATACAATGGGTGATTTTCCCCAGTTTTTCCTGGTTATCATCAATCAGGGACTACAGAACCCTAATGTCTGGAATCCATATTCTCATGATACTTCATAAAAGCTGCGCAAGGCAGCCACTGAGGATGGCAATCATTCCCCTTGGTTTGGTTAGCTATTACATACAGTCAGCCATGCGGCCAACACCCCGTTATGACTGGCAGAATATTGCCCGTGCCTGTCTACAGGGAGGTGATTTTCTCTTATGGAAGGCTGCTTATCAGGATGAATGCAAACAACAGACAGAGTGCAATAGAAATGCCAATGTCCAAAACATTGGGTTTGATGCCTTGGAAAAGCATGGCAATTTTGAAACCCTGCAAGCCCAGGCACAGGGACCTCCTCGCCACTTTGAACAAGTGCGGCTTGGTGTGCTCCATGCTTTCCGAAGTATGCTGACTTGTGATGATACCAAATTAACCAGATTGATACAAAAACCAGGTGAGCCTTTCTCTGACTTTGTTGAAAGGTGCCAACAAAGCGTTAATAGGAAAATTATCCATCGGGGGGCCACAGATGCTTTGCTCAAGGATCTTGTATATGAAGGCTGCTGTACCAAGTGTCACCTTGCCATAGGACACATTAGATACAAGGATGTCTCTGAATGGATTCTGGCCTGTCAGAATGTGGGGACCACTCGAGCTCATGCCACGGCTCTCACTGAGGCACTGGCAGCTCATCAGCCACAGGCTGAGATGGACAAAGGCAAATGTTGGGCCTGTAGGGGACAGGACCATTGGTCATGTATCTGTCCTAATAAGATTATGAAAGAGCCCAAAAGGAATCAGGTTCGCCCTTCAAAATGTCCGAGATGCTGCAAGGGCTTTCATTGGGCGAGAGTGTGCAGGTCTAAGATGGATGCAGATGGTAAACCCATACAAAAGTTGCCTTTAAATGGGCAATGGGACACTTCTCAGCCCCACCCCAAAGAGAGGAAATAAGGGAATACACCCCCCACGTCCAATGGACAGTACCTATTGACCTACACAAACCTAGGATGCAGCTTTCCCTAGACAGTCATAAATTTAAAGACCTGATTGATACAGGGGCCGATATTACTGTAATGAGACAGGAATAAGCCTTGTCTCATTGGCACCATAAGCCTGGACCCCCTATGCAAGGTGTTGGGGGCTTACAAAATACTTTACAGGTCCAAAGCCCCATGTTCTGGACTGACCTGGACAGCAATACAGAGGCTATTAAACCACTCTTAGCTGTAGGGCTTCCCCATAACCTGTGGGGAGAGATATCCTCCATGATATGGAGATTATTCTAACTACCAGTCATTCAAGGCCTTTTATGATGACCGCATTGTATATCAATGGTTGGGTAATGCCCCCCACCCTCACCCCCAATTCTAATGGCCACAGCTCTGCTGCCCAAGCCACCCCCTATCAAGCTAACATGGGACACAAAAGCTCCCATATGGGTGGAGCAGTGGCCTCTTCCTTCACATGAATTAGTTCATTTGATCTCCTTAATCCAGAAACAGTTATTCTTGGGTCATATCAAGCCCTCACTAGTCCTCATGATTCTCCCATTTTTGTAATACAAAAGAAATCAGGAAAACGGAGACTTTTACACAATTTAAGGGCTATTAATAAGCATATGAAGCCTTTAGGGACCCTTCAACCAGGACTGCCTCACCCTACCACTATTCCCAAAGAATGTGCAATTATTATTATAGATACTAAGGACTGTTTTCTTTTCCTCTTCATGATGATGATAAGCCCTATTTTGCCTTCTCTATACCTGCTACTAACCATAATCTTCCAGTGTAGCACTACCAATGGAAGGTTTTACCTCAGGGCATGAAAAATAGTCTTACTATCTGCCAATATTATGTGGTCCCATGTCTGTAGACCTTTGCTGACTGAGGTTTACATTTTACATTATATGGATGACATACTTATCTCCCATAAGGATCCTAAGATCTTGCAAGGAGCTTTTCAAAAACTCCAGACAAATCTCCAGACATTGGGTCTTACTGTTGCAGTAGATAAAATAGAGTTACATGACCCTTATACCTTTTGGGGCCACTCTCTCCAAGATGTCATCCACCCCATAGCTCCTGCTCTTACCTTGCCAGATGAAATTACCCTTTGAGAGGTGCAGACCCTCTTTGGCAATATAAATTGGATACAGGGCTTCTTACCCATGTCCACAGAAGAGCTTACACTGCTCTTTGCCCTCTTGATATGGTTTCCATTCCCCACAAGGTCTCTCCAGAGGCACAGCATGTTATTACAACAATCAATTCACACCTGTCCTAGGCATTTATAAACAGAATACAACCAAAATTGCCTATCCAAACTCTAGTTATCCCTACTAAAAACACCCCTCTGGGAGACCCAAGGTCCCCTGATGTGGATCCACTCCTCATGGAGTCAACTTCATAAGGTTACCCTGGCTATTGAGGCATGGGCTATGCTAGCCATTAAACTTGTTCACATCTCTCGCCTTCTGTATGGCCACGACCCAGAATCCTTGGTTCTCCCCCTTCCACTCCCCATGCTCCAGTCATTGTTCCTTGATAATCCTGGCTTCTAAACTCTCTTGCTAGCCTATCAGGGAAAATATGACAATCATTATCCTAAACATAAACTCCTTCAAGGAGTGAGACAGCTTCCCCTGTCTTTATTTCTCCAGGCATTTCCAAAGCGTAACCCTCTTCATAAAGCTCCCCTAATCTTTACTGATTCTAGTAAACATAAATTTGGTTATGTGATTTACCAAGAAGGACAGCTCTCTTCCCATAAGGTTTTCCCTTTCCAGGGATCTGTACATCTTGGAGAGCTCTCGGCCATATTACAAGTTTTTCAGGATCTCCCTGCAACTCCCTGTAATATTTTTTTTGACAGTGCTTATGTAGTTCAGACTCTACAACATCTGGCCTTTGCGGCCTTCCAGTCTCACCAGAGTCCCCTTGATTTATTGCTCTCCTCATTACAACTGCTGCTTGAGCAGCGCTCTACCCCTTGGCATGTTCAATACTTGCACTCTCATACCAATCTTCCTGGGATTCTGGCAAAGGGCAATGCCACCATTGACAAATTGGTCATGAGCACCACTCTAGATTTCACCCCAGTTCAACAAGCTAGAGACTTACACACCCATTTCCACCTTTCTCCCCAAGCTATACATAGGCTTCTACCTACCTTGCTGATTCAGAGCTGTAAACATTTGGTCTGTGCCTGCTCCTCTTGTGCCCCTCTTCTACCTCTGGGACCATTACAACCTGCTGGGACCCTCCCTAGGGGTCTTGGCCCAAATAAGGTATGGCGAATGGATGCCACTCATTTTTCTCCTTTTGGCAACCTCAAGTGTATCCATCATATTATTGATACCTATTCCAATGTCTATTTTGCATTGGCCTGCTCTGGTGAGACAGTTTCTCATGCCATAAGGACTGTCAAATATGCCATGGTCCTTAAGGGATTTCCTTGGCAAATAAAAACAAATAATGGTCCTTGTTATGTTTCTGCTGCCTTCAGCCATTTTTGCTCTGGCTGGAATATTAGGCATATAACTGGTATCCCTTACAATCCTCAGGGTCAAGGGATTGTTGAATGTTCCCACCAAACACTCATTAAACAAATACAGAAAATAGGGAAGACAATGATAAAGGCCCCTGCTGTAAGGATCTCAATTTTTTTATACAACAAGTTCTATTTGTATTAAATTTTCTAAAATTTGACTCCAATGGCCTCCCACCAGCAATAAAGCATTGGGGGGCATTCACTCAGCCCACTCCCGCCCCCAAGGTGAGATGGAAGGACCCTCTCACAGATGAATGGAAAGGCCCATATCTATTATTAACACAAGGGTGAGGCTATGCTTGTGTCTTTCCAGATAATGTTCCAGCCCCCATTTGGATCCCAGCCTGGAACATCAGAATTATCTGCGATGGAAAACCTCCCTCCACAACCACCGACCCTGGAGATGGCAGCCCTGGCAAAAATGACCACCAAGAGACTGATGCAGACAATGAAAGCTGCCAACCTGGGAAGACCTTGAACATCTCACTCCGCAAACAGAAACATTAGCTCAGCTAAGTCCTCAATCTAGAGGAAAACCTTTGTCTATGTTCCTTATTATTTATGCTATCCGTATTGCTAACTCTCAAGCACTAGCAACTCCTATTAACCCTCACCAACCCATCAACCTTACCTGGCGGATTGTCAATGTAGCCAATGGAGAGATAGTTAACTCCACATCAAAAGTCACACCCCCCAATACCTGGTTCCTTGTACTTCAAGTAAGCTTATGCTCACTCTACAGGGACTGGGGGGAAATGACTTGAAAGGAAGACCTTGCCTGCAGCACCTCTCTTTATGTTTGCTCAGGTAATGATAGATCCAACTATCAAAAGAGCAATTGTGGGGGCCCTTCAGATTTTATTGTGCTGCCTGGTCTTGTGTGTCTACTGGAGACATCTCTTGGGACCCTCCCTCAAAGAATGACTCTATCTCCCTACAATGAGCATCACAAACCTGCTCCAACTGGGGCTCATCAAGCCTCTCTAATAGAAGATGTCCCCTTCTTAATATCTCCTTCACAGAACGGGGAAAAAGGGCTACTGGATGGGACTCTGGGGAAACCTGGGGTATGAGATCTTATAAGTCATACTGGGATCCTGGGCACTTGTTCACCATCCAGCTCATTACCTTGTGCAATATCAACCCTCCCAGGCCCATAGGACCCAACCAGGTCCTTTGTGCTCCTTTGCCAGTTCTTACCTCTAACTCCACCTACACTTCTATTACCACAGGCACCCTAGGCTACAATCAAACCCAAAATACAGCAGTAAGAGCCCCGGCACCATGGCCCTTGGGTCTGGTTAAAGCTGTCTTTGTTGCACTTAATGCCTCTAAACCCAACTATACCAATAATTTCTGGCTATGCTTGAGCCCTAGTCCCCCATTTTACTATGGCATAGCTCTCTGGGACAATTTCACTAATGCTACCTCTGTTCATTAATGCTGTTGGGACCATGATGGGCCAAAATTAACTTTGCCCTCTGTTCAAGGATCAGGACTTTGTATAGTTCCCTCTGGGAACAAGGTGTCTACTCCCTCTTTGTCACTCTGTAATATCACTAAGACTATCCTACCCATTGACAACTATCTTGTACCTCCCAATACCTCCTGGTGGGCCTGCTCCTCTGGCCTAACCTCTTGTGTTCATGCCCTAACTCTAAACCAGACCAAAGGATTTTGTGTCCTGGTACAACTAATTCCTAAGATTACTTATCTTTCAGATTAGGAGATGGATCTCAGGCTCTCTCCCTCTTCTCCCCTGTCTTCCTTCACCCAGCATAATAGGGAAGTCATCACTACCACCATAGTCCTTCTCGGTTTGGGCATGGCTGGTGCAGTAGGTATGAGCACCCCTGCTCTTGTTATTCAAGACAAAAATTACCAAGCTGTTAGCCGAGCCATAGATGAAAACATAACAGACTTAGAAAATTTGGTCTCCCATTTACAACAATCCCTGTCTTCACTGGCTGAGATGGTTTTACAAAACAGGAGAGGCCTTGATCTCATACTCCTCTAACAAGGGGGATTTTGTGTAGACTTGGGAGAAGAATGTTGTTTCTATGCTAATCTGGAATTGTAGAAAGATCACTCAATAAAGTCAGAATAAGACTCTTAGAATGAGAGAGACTGAGACATCAGTCTCAAGGATGGTATGAATCTATGTTTTCCATCTCCCCTTGGCTTACCACACTCCTGTCTGTCTTAGCTGGTCCCTTTATTATACAACTCTTCTCCTGACTTTTGGATCCTGTATTATCAAGGGTCTCCTTAATTTTGTTAACATTCATATTTCTCTAGTTCAGTTGTCACTCCACCTCCAGATCTTGCCAGGCATGTCTCTGCAAACAAGGACCCACTGTTCCTTGCCCTTACCAACCTATAATTGGCCTCTTATGGTTTTCAATGAATTCTTGATTCCTCAGGAGGCCTTTAAACAAGCCAATGTAGTGCCTCTCCCTCTGGCAAACCACACAAAGGGACCCACCCTTCGAGGGCTGGTAGTCAGTAATGGGTAAGATCCCGACAGATGGGACAACCTAACACAGGCACAGTCCGTTATGCTGGGTGACCCTTGAGGTGGGGACAACAATGCCAAGGCAAAGAATCTCGACTCCCACTGGTTAGCATGGAGTTGGCACAACCTGCTCTTAAGGAAGCTCGCCATCTTGAGGGATGGAGCTCTTGATGCAATGACCCCCTCAGCCATTCTACCTTGCCTTGATGTATCTGGACTGATATCAATATGCTATATATTCTAAACTATACCTCACATTTAAAAATAAACAGGGGGAGTTGTAGTGAGAAAATTTTGTAACTGATTTTATCCTTACAATGTAGTATTTCCTGTTTCTTACCAGCCTTATAGGGAACTCATGTAGGTCACATGGTTTCCAGGAATACAGGCTCTGAAATCTGAAATCCATTAGGCTAATGAGGCATCCTACATGCTATTCTGAGATAGGACGTTAAGTCTGTTATGCTAATAGGATGCTGTCTGTTATGCTAATAAGGTATCCCACTTGCTGTGCTGTGATGGGACCCCTACCCCTATATAAGCTTGTGCCTTCCTGCAATAAAGCAGATCTGTGTCACTGAACCTGGTCTCCTGTGTCTGAATGTGGCTCCACTGACACAGTGCCCTCACCAGCCCTGGGGTCTGGGACCAGGCAGAAGCAGCGACAACAGAAGGCAGCACTGGGTGAGCAGAAGAGCAGCCTCAGCTCAGGGAAGGCAGAAGAGTGGCCTCAGCCCAGGGTGAGTGGAGGAGCAGCCTCGATGCCAGCAAGAATGAAGAAGTAGTGCCCGTGAGAACAGAGGAGCAGCCGCTGCTGGTGGTGACCGCAGTCTACATAGGGATTTCAGGGACAGCTGGGGCTACAGGGAGACCCTGTCTCAAAAAGACTAAAAAAAATTTGCTTAGTTTAGTTTATGTGTATGAGTGTTTTTTTCTGCACTTATGTAGCATATGTACCACATGGATTCCTGGTGGCTGTTGCAGACAACTGTGAGCTGTCATGTGAGTGTTAGGAACTGAACCCAGGTCCTCTACAAGTGATTTTAAACACTCAGATATCTATACAGTCCCTAGACTACTGTCTGTAAAAGGAAGACTTTAATGGGGCTAGAGAGATGGCTCAGTGGTTAAAAGCAGTAATTGCTCTTGCAGAGGACCTGGGATTGGCTCTCAACACCTACATGGTGGCTAACACCTCCAGTTGCAGGAAATCTGACACCCTCTTCTGGCCTCTGTCAGCAATGCATGCAGGTAGTGCACTTAACATACATGCGGGGAAAGCACTCATACATATAAAATAATTATTCCATTAATTAATTAAAAATAATTGTATCTGTGAAGAATTCTGACTACAAAGACCATTTAAGAATATAAATTCCTTAATGCAACCAATTATTTTAAATAAAAACTTGTATGAATTTCAAATTTTAAGAAATAAAAGAGTCCTAAATGGATTTTTAAAATCATTTTGTTTTGAGGTGAATATATAATAAGGGATTTTTTTAACCTATGTATTTTCTAGGATTATGCTAAGTAGTTTCACACATAACTATGACTTGGAGAGGTGGTCTCCAAACCTCTATGTGCTAAATGTTTGTTCTCAGCCTGCGATCTTATTAGTAATTATTGAAAGTCTTCCAGCTGTTCAGGAATATGAGCTTATTGGGGTATTGGGACCATAATGCCTTCTCTCTATCTCTTTGTATCCTGATTGCCAAAGGGTGAGTTATTTCTGCTGAGTTCTGCCTCCATGATGTTCTGCTTTGTCATAGGCAAAAGTACTGTGAGAACAACTATCCACAGGCTAAAACTTCCAAAATTTAAGTCAATATGAATTCTTTTTAAAAAATTATTTTTTATCAGGGAGGTAAAGGGAAAGAAGGAAGGAACCTGAGAAAAAAGAACAGTAGGAGACTAAGTTGGTATTTGTAACTACCTTCCTCTACTAACCATTTTGTATTTCCTCCACCATCAGCAAGAACCTCTGCAGGTTTTGGCTCTCTCGCTGTAAGAGTGACCCTTATTTTCATCCCTGAAGGGTCTGGGCCATTTGTTATACTGTCTGGATTGGGTTGTTGCAGTTTCCCACTGACCTTAATAACAGGACATGGTAACACCAAAAGTCGCCCTAAGGAATCTCCTACCTTCTAGATATAAACTTCATTACCTCCATTGTGGAGAAAAAGTCCAATTTCCCCCTGGTAGTCTGGGTCAATCACCTCTCCTAACACTGTTATTCCTTTCTTAAACTGCTGACTTAAGGGCATCAGGAGCCCAAAGTGGCCAAGGGGAAGTCTTAGCTTCCAGTTCAATGAAATATTTATTGTGTCTCCTGGAAGAAGCACTCCCTCCTCTGGAACCAAAACTTCTAAGCCAGCACAGTGCAAAGTCGAGGGTACAGGATGCAAAAATTTTCCTAGTGGGTCACTAGGGGTGACAGTGAGTGGAATCGTCCGCACTTCCACCCCTTGATTCCTGGACCCGTGAATCCTGGCTATAGGAGAAACTGTACCATATATTGGATGCTGATTCAAAGCATATACCACCTTCTGGAGGACCCTGCCCCAGCCCTCCAGGCTATTGCCACTTAATTGGTGCTGTAACTGTATCTTTTAGAGGACATTCCATCATTCTATCAATCCAGCTGCTTCAGAACGGTGAGGAACATGGTAAGATCAGTGGATTCCATGACCATGGGTCCACTGTCACACTTACCTGGTTAAAAGAGATGCTGTGTGTAATACCATGATGGTGGATAAGGCATTCTATAAGTCCCTGGATGGTAGTTTTGGCAGAAACATTATGTGCAGGAAAGGCAAATCCGTAACCAGAATATGTGTCTATTCCTATAAGGACAAAACGCTGTCCCCTCCAAGATGGAAGTGGTCCAATGTAGTCAATCTGCCACCAGGTGGCAGGCTGGTCACCACGGAGAATAGTGCCGTATCAGGGGCTCAGTGTTGGTCTCTGATGTTGGCAGATCTGGCACTCGGCAGCAGCTGTAGCCAGGTCAGCTTTCGTGAATGGGAGTCCATGTTGTCAAGCCCATGCATAACCTCCATCTCTGCCACCATGGCCACTTTGTTCATGGGCCCATTGAGCAATGACAGGGATAGCTGAAGAAAGAGGCTGACTATCCACAGAGCAGGTCATCTGATCTACTTGATTACTGAACTCATCTGCTGAAGCCACCTTTTGATGAGTAGTTACATGAGACACAAGTATGTTCACATCCTTTTCCCATTTGGAAAGATCTACCCACATACTTCTTCCCCACATGTCTTTCTCACCAATTTTCCAACCATGCTCCTTCCAAGTCCCTGACCATACAGCCAAACAATTGGCTACAGCCCATGAATCAGTATATAATCATACTTCTGGCCATTTCTCCTTCCAAGCAAAATGCACGACCTTGTGCACTACCTGAAGTTCTGCCCACTGTGAAGACTTTCCTTCCCCCGTGTCCTTTAGGGTTGCTCCAGAAACTGGCTGTAATGCTGCAGCTGTTCACTTCTGAGTGGTGCCTTTGTAATGTGCAGAACCATCTGTAAACCAAGCCCTAGTCTTCTCTTCCTCAGTCAATCGATCATAGGGCACACCCCATGAAGCCATAAGTGCATTCTTGAGAACAGGAGGCATTGTAATAGGAACAGGAGCCATAGGCATTTGGGCAACTTCTTCAGGTAGCTTGCTTGTGCCCTCTGGGCCTACTCAGGTCCGATCCTGGATAAACCACTTCCATTTCATAATGGATTGTTGCTGTGTGCATCCCACCTTTTGGCTTGGAGGGGTCAGATAACACCCAGCTCATGATGGGCAGCTCTGCTTGCATGGTGACTTGGTGGCCCACTCTCAAATGTTCAGTTTCCAGTAAGGCCCAATAGCAGTCAAGAACTGTCTTTCAAAGGGAGCATAGTTGTCTGCAGATGAAGGCAAAGCCTTACTCCTAAATCCATTCTAATTTGTTTCTCCATTGCTGTGAAAAAACACTCTGACCACTACCAACTTGGGAGGAAAGGGTTTATTTATCTTACCTCTCTTGGGTCACAGTTCATCAGGGAGCCCAAGGTAAGAACTCAGGGCAAGAACCTGGAAGCAGGAGCTGAAGCACAGGCCATGAAGGAACACTGCTTACTGGCTTGCTCCCCTGGCCCCTGCTCAGCCTGCTTTCTTATGCAAAATGGGCTTACTTGCCCAGGGATGGCACCACCCATAGTGGGCTGGGCCCTCCCACATCACTCAGCAATCAAGAAGGTGCCCCATGGACATGGCCACAGGCCAGCCCAATGAAGGCAATTCCCGGGTTGAGGCTCCCTCAACACAGATTGTCAAGTTGACATGAAGCTACCCAGTATAATTGTCCCTTTGTCATCTTGACATACAAACATCACTATTAAGCCATAACTTTTCCAATTCTTGTCCCAAGTCATGATGCTTATATTAATATCACAACATAAGACAGTACAACCTTAAAAATCCCACAGTCCTTAAAAAAATCCAAACACTTAAAAGTCTATAGTTCTTTTAAAAGTCTCTTAACTGTAGGTAGGCTTCTGTAAAATCCAAAACAAGCACTGTCTAATTTCAAAGGGAAGAATTGGGCACACCTAAGCAAAACCAAAGTCCCACAAAGTAGCTCAAGGCTGGATATCTGGGATTCACTCACAATCATCTGGGCTCTGAAGGGTTCTGGCAGCTCCATTTCTCTGACTCTGCCGTCCATAGCACATGCAGCTTGTCTCACAGACCCAGGACAATTCCATTTCACACCTACCGCGGTCCTTGGTGGTCATCCCACGGTCCTGGCATCTCCAAAATGCTGGGGTCTCCACTGAAACTGAGGCTACACCTTCACCAAAGGCCTCTTCTTGCCTCTCAGGGTGAAAAGCCTCAGATTCTCTCCATGACCCCTTCAATCCTGGGGTATTCACTGCAACTGAAGCTGCACTTTCACTTATGGCCTTTCCTGGCCTTTCAATGCCAAACCTCAGCTGCTCTCTGTGACCCCTTCACACTTTCAACATCAGAACCATTCAGGAGACTCTTACACATTGCCAAGTCCTGCTTCCAGACTGAGATAGAGGTTCGGCTTCCCTCTGTATGCTGACCCTGAGGAAATACCTCCCAGAAGACTTCATCACAATGATGCTGGTCTCTTGTTACTTACAGCTGATTTTTCAGCCCCAGTTAACCAGCATCAATTGTCCCAGTAAAGCAAAGGTTTTACTTCAGGTTCTGGTCTCTTCTTAATCTCAGCTGATTCTTCAGTCCCAGCTGCCCAGAATCCACAGATTCTCAGTTCAAAATCTCACACAAACAGCCCTGATAGTCTCTGCTTCCCTTTGAAGATTCACAAGCCAGGCCTCCATTGCCCATAACTCTTTCAACATAACTGTTCCACGCTCCAGAGTAACAAACCCTAAGCAATCAGTGGTTTTTCTAGCCCAAAGTTCTGAATGCTTCCAGTCTTCTTCCCAGAAACACCAAGGTCAAGTTTTTCACAGCAATACCCTACTTCTGGTACTGATTTCGGTTCTAGTTTGTTTCTCCATTGCTGGGACAAAACACTGTGACCACTACCAACTTGGGGAGCAAAGGATTTATTTATCTTACATCTCCTGGGTCACAGTTCATCAGGGGGCCCAAGGAACTCAGGGCAGGAACCTGGAGGCAGGAGCTGGAGCACAGGCCATGGAGGAACATTGCTTACTGGCTTGCTACCCTGGCCCCTGCTCAGTCTGCTTTCTTATGCAACACAAGCCTACCTGCCCAGGGATTGCACCATGCACAGTGGGCTGGGACCTCCTACATCACTCAACAATCAAGAAGGTGCCCCGTGGACATGGTTACAGGTCAGCCCAATGAAGGCAATTTCCCATTTCAGGCTCCCTCAACACAGGTGTGTCAAGTTGACACTAAAGCTATCCATCACAGGCCTTAACATATATGACAGAATGTATGAAATCCAGTGTGGAAGGGGATATAAAGAAGACTAAGATGTTATGTATGAAATACACAAAAATTAAATAAAAATATATTGGAAAAAAGAATGTGACATTATATGAATTTCTAACTGTTCACAGTTTTAGAAAAAGCATTATGGTTGTTTTCTGTTAGGCAAAAAATAATAAATAAAAAATTTAAAATATCAATGCATTCAAAAATTCAAATAAATACCCTTTATTTTGTCTTTGTGCATTTCATATAAGATATCTTAGTCAAATTTAAACCCTTCCCCATCCATGCCTCCCATAGTCACCCCCACTTGATTTAATGCATTCTGTCATATATGAATTCTTTTTAGAAAAGTGACTCTTTCAGATATTTTGTCATGGTAAAGGGAACTGAGTAGCACACACATATTTGGATGTTTTCCTAATAATCCGGCGGTACACAAGTACCTTGCAACTCCAGTTCAGAAAAAAAAAAAAAAAAAAAAGAGGAACCAAAGTAAACTATTCAGAGAGAAAACCCTACTTTAGGAGGTTAAAGTAACATAGTTGGTAAGTGATCATTCAAATCTAGTCATTGTCTTCTATCACCTCTTTTTAATATTAACTACATAATGCAGGATACTTGATTATAACAATTAGTTGTGAAAACAGAAGATGGTAAATGCTCACAATGGACTGATTTAATCCCAACTTTGAAAGAATGTCTTTTCAGCTGGTCAAAGAAGAGCGTGAGTAATTGAAAGAAAGGGAGGCCTTTTAGGATGGGCGCGGCAAGGTGTTAGTTGATGAATCTGGTTTTAATGTGGTGGAAACCTACCTGGCTTAGCCCAAGGCTTTTAGAAAGGTTTTATTCATCAATGAGTTGGAGCAAAAAATGTAAATTTAGTAATTAATAATAAAGTAAACAGAACTTACACAGATTTGTATTTTTAACTCAGCTGATTATTCATACATTTAGTTGTCTGGGTTTCATACAATGCCTACTCTAGGTCAAAACAGGGCAGTCATGAGTTGGTATGGGAACATGAGGATAACCTGAGGATTCTCATATTGTAGAGATTAGTGAGTTAGATCTGTGCAGAGAGTAATGATAAGAAATAAAATAGGTATGTACTTGAACTTGGGCAACAAGGAAGTTGCTCTTTGAGTGAAAATGAAGGCACAATAGAATTTATTCTGCTAAATAGATATTTTATTAAACTGATTCCTAATGACTTTTCACACCCATAGATTAATGGCTCTCTCAAATCTTACCGGAGAAGATTCCTTATGCAGCAGATGGTGATTAACACAGAGACCCACAGCTGACCAGTGTTCAGAGAAGAGAATGTACAGTGCTAAGCCCTGAATTGGATAACTGTATCAAACGCCTGCCTCCTAAGGCTCAGAGATCATTGCCAAAGAGGGAAGGGAAGATTCTAACAGCCAGAGGTGAGGGATAACTACAAGGAAACAGAGTTTTTCAGACAGTTGGCCAGTTACATATATGAACTCAGCAGTGGTGACAACATGTACAAGTCCTGTGTAACTTCAATCAAGTCAAAATCCCAGCATGGAAATGGTGTGGTAAGAAACTCCAGTTCTACTTGAATGTGAGTGGAATATGAAATCAGAATCATAAATAGTAGCTTCTTTTTTAAATTAATTTTTCTCCTTTTAATGTTGTGTGTGTGCATGCATACCCGTTCACATGAATATAGACTCACATGTATGGAAGTGTGTATGTAGGGGAGCATGTGCATATGTGTAGAGGCTACAGAGTGACGTCAGCAATCTTCCTCAATTGTTCTTCCATCTTATTCATGGAGGCCGGGCTTCTCAGTCGAACCCAGTGCTCAACTATACGCCTAGTCTCTTGCTCTGATCATGCTCCGTATATACTTTCTCAGGCTGAAATCGCAGGTTGGGACTTAAACTTTAGTTGCCTTGGCATCAAGTACTTTAACAATTAAACCATCTTCCCAGCTCAGCTTGGAAAAGTGGCAGCTGAGTAACAAATGTGAAGCCATGGGGAAATTTGGTAAGAGTCTCAGCTCAGGAAAGACTCAGACTTCGGTATGGAAAATGGTTACAAGAGCCTGGATAAGCGGGCAGAGATGTATTTGTTTTGATGTGGTTGAAGACAAGGAAGAAACAGATATTCCTACAAATTCTTATGTGAATATTTATTTCATATGCAAAGGACTACATATCGGCAGAAGCTAATTTTGAGAGTTCCATGATGAAAACATTATTTTCTCCGTCTTCAAAAGGTTACATCATTTATTATTTGTTGAACAAAATGCAATGGGTCTTTGGCGTCATCTTCAATTCTTACCTCATCAAACTTTACACTGCCCCGTTTGTACTTCTGGATAGATATTTCTTTTCGACATGGGCTAGGATGGGAGGGGGAGCAGATGGAATGACGCTGGCCTCAAGAGAGGCTGGATCTCTGACCTTAAAATAACTGCAACCCTTAGCTGACTTCCAAAATTCCGCAGTAAGCCCTTGGAGAGTTTCTGCAGGCCTAGAAAAGGTGAGGAGGGAGTTTTCACATGTGCAATTATCTATCAGTGCAGAAGCTGTTTAGTCAGAAACGACTGCAAAGATGATTAGGCTGCAGCAATCAAACAAGTTAGGGCACACATTTAAGCAAGGACTTTAATACAGCAAGTGCTGTACCCCACACTTCAAACAGACATTTTTATTTTTGGTATTTTTGAGACAGGGTATCTCTGTAGGCCCAGCTAGCCTGGAACTCACTATGTAGAACAGGTTAGCCTCTATCTCACAGAGATTTGCCTGTTTATGCTTCTGAAAGCCTGGGTCTAAAGGCATGTGCCACCACACTTGCCTAATATGGGTGTTCTTCATTCTGACTGTATGGGAAACACTCTTATCAGTCATGTCCAAGCAGAAACCATTTAAGATGCTCACATTAGAGTGATTCAAGTACATACAAATCAAGGATATCATGTGCCTAAGATGTATGTAAAACAAAATATGTAGTCTAGGGATAGAAATGCCCAAACTGACCTCACCAGAGAGTCAGACTGTGTAGAATCAACACTGTATCTGCCAACGTTCTCCTGAGAATTACAACGAATAGGCAGTATCTCACCCACTGTGTATTCTACCATATATAACATACTATATATGGTATATAACCGTTCTTATAGAACATGATATAGTATACTATATACCATATCTATATCTTATTAAACTATTATTGATGTGAATAGATGTATATATGAAATAATTTATATAATGTTATAGTATAATTTATATGTAGGGAGATTTATAAGATCTATAGAAGAAATTTCACAAGATATGTGTCATATATAGATATAGACAGAGTTATATGTAGTGATATGAGATATATAAAGAGATTTATTTTGAGGAATTGGCTCAAATGATTGTGGGGGTTGGCAAGTTTGAAATTCTAGACCATCAGGTTGAAATCTGAGACAGGAATCAATGCTATCATCTGGAGTCTCAAAATTGTAGGGCAGACTGGCAAGCTGGATTCTCAGGTTCTATTTCTGCAATAGAGTCTTCAAGCTGACTTACTGCGCAAAAAGAAGTTTCAGGATGCCTCTGAAGGCCTTCAACTGATTGGATAAGGCCCATTGACACACTCATGGTTCATTCCTTCTGGTTAATGTCAACTAATTTTATATGTGGATTATATCTACAAAATATCTTGCTAGCATTCTTTTCCAGATCAAACAATTAGAAACATTTCCTTAGCAAAGCTATTATGTAAAATTTAGCCACTACATATATTTAGACCATTCTCTCCTTCCTCCATTTGATCTGTTGTTATGGCTTAGGAATATTTCTCATTAGCTGAGTTAAGGGAATCCCTTGGTATAATCCTAGAAAGTTAGGCTCTAGGGTTTTGTTGTTGTTGTTGTTGTTGTTATTGTCCCCGCCCCTTTTGAGCTAAGGATTGAACCCAGGACCTTATGCTCTACCACTGTGCTAAATCCCTAACCCCAGAAAGCTAGATCTTATTTTCCCTTCCTCTGTCACCACTGCCCCTTCAAATACATAAGTGGGAAACATTTTGAAAATTAAATTGGGCATCTGTAACACCTTAAATCGTTTTTCTTATATTTTTATGATAATATTTGTTCTTTCATATCCAGTACTATTGAAATTCTATATTACAAGTCTATACCTTGAATAGGGAGATTATCCAGCTTGCTGCAATTTAAAAACTGGCGTGTACAGGGCTGGAGAGATGGCTCACCAGTTAAGGTGCTGACTGTTTTTTCAAAGGACCTGTGGTGATTCCTAGCACCAACAGGGTGGCTAACAACCGTCTGTAACTCCAGTTCCAGGGGATCTGACACCCTCTTATGACCTCTGTTGTCATTGCCTGACTTGGGGTCACTTACATACATGTGGGTAATACACTCATATACATACAAATAAAAATAATAAAAGATATCTTTAAAAAGAGTGGATCTAAGATGTGACCTTATGTCTTCAAATTTATCATAATGAAAACAACTGTCTTCATTTTCCAGGTGCCTTCTAATTTGCCAACTGTATTCATTTTTTATCAAAATGAAGACTTTGTTGTACACATATACCTAGGATACCAGTAAAGCATTCAAGTACATTTGGAACCAGCTGGACTGGAAAGTTGTTACAAACCCTACAGTTTTATTTCTCTGTTAATAAAGACTACATGAAAGTAAAGTGTGGAATAAGTTTTGGCATATAGATTTAATGTTTCTATGTAGTAAATCTGTGTGTGTGTTTATCTCCATTAATAAAAAATAAGGTTTTTGAAATGTTTTTACTTTATTACTATGATTATTTGCAATTCTTTTCTCAGCTATTTCAGGAACTCTTTACTTTTATGTTAATATATTTGTATGTGTGGATGTGTATATGTGTGGGAGACAGGCTTGAGCCTAGGGTGAAAGTCTTATTGACAGCCATACAGCAGGCCTGAGGCAACGGCCCAACTGCTGGAGCCACAAGGAATGCCTTGTGACATTTGCTCCCATTGGCAGATCTTGAGACTGATGCCTAGAGCTTGCCACTCCCTAGTTACCACTTTTGGAATTCCAAATTACAACATTTAGATATTGCAACAGTCAGGGTCACGTGGTTTCCAGGAATCCAGGCTCTGTAATCTGAAACCCAGAATGCTAATGAAGCATCCTACCCGCTATTCTGTAATGGGATGTTGTCTGTTATGCTAATAGGATGCTAAGTCTGTTATGCTAATAAGGTATCCTACTTGCTGTGCTGTGATTGGACCACTACCCCTATATAAACTTGTGCCTTCCTGAAATAAAGCAGACCTGTGTCATTCAAGGTGATTTCCTGTGTCTGAATGCAACTCTGCTGACACAGTCTCCTCACCAGCCCTGGGTCCGGGACTGGGCAGAAACAGCGATGACAGGAGGCAGCACGGGGCAAGCAGAAAAGCTGCGGTCAGCACCAGGCAAGCAGAAGAGCAGCCTCAGCCCAGGGCAGGCAGAAGAGGAGCCTCAGCCTAGGGCGAGTGGAGGAACAGCCTTAACACCCGTGAGAACAAAGGAGTGGCACCCATGAGAACAGAGGAGCAGACACCGCTGGTGGTGACCACATATATGTGCAGATACATCTAAGTACAGGTGCCCACTGAGGCCAGATATGAGCATCAGATCCCTTGGAGCTAGAGTTGTAGGTTGTTTGAGTCGCTCAGGGAGGGTTCTGGGAACTGAACTCAGATCCTCTGCAAGAGCAGCAAGTGATCTTAACCACAGAGCTATCCCTCCAGCCCTTATATTAGACTTTCATTAGTTTTTCCACAGAATATCTTAGTCTAATGTGAAAGAGAGGGTTTATTTTTTAGGGGAAAATAAACAGCTATTAACATCCAAACTCTGTTATTTGTATCTGAGTAAGAATGCTAATTGTTCCAAGGATTTTTATTTCTTTCTTTGCTTGCTTGTTTTATTTTGAAGGACAAGGGAAACTGATTTTTGTCTCTCTCTCTCTCTCTCTCTCTTAGAAATGTCCTTATTAGCTTACCCACTTTATTTTGCACAAGTAGAGAGTGGCAGCTGCTGCTCTCTAATTACTTGATTGCTTCTTGGCACTTTGAGGGAAGAATGAACAGTGAAAGAAGTGGCCTTCCTGCTCCAAGAAGCTTCAGGTTTGCTCTGAAGGCCTTCTGCTGATTTTCTGAAACAACACTAAATGGTTTGGATAGTGATATCCAGGGTGTAAAACTGGTAGATCCCAAACAACGTTTGACCAGGGGCTATTGCAGTTATTCTGTAAGAGAACTAATACTGAATGCTTTAAAACCCAAAGGCTGTCTGCTCTGTCTCTGTCTCTCTCTCTCTGTCTCTCTCTGTCTCTCTCTCTCTCTCTCTCACACACACACACACACACATACCCACACACACACACACGCAATTTACTATATAGAAACGTTAAATGATACTAGTACTGTACTGTCATTTAAAGAGAAAGTGTGAGTCACAGAGAGTGGGAGAGGCGACTGGGTATGATGTTCTTTCAATCAAATTGTACTCATGAACAGTTATTTATAAACTTTCAAATTATAACTCATGAAATTTAAAAGTTGTGTAAAAATATAAGAGCTATTCTTAGCTTAAGGCTTTAGTACAACAAATATTGGGCTGGATTTAGTCAATAGGCTATAGTGGCTAAATTACATATTATAAAAATCCCAGAAGAGGGACTGGAGAGATGGCTCAGTGGTTAAGAGCACTGGGTGCTCTTGCAGAAGCCCTGGGTTCAATTCCCAACACCTACATGGTGGCTAAGAACTGTCCTTAACTCCAGTTCCAGGGGAATCTGAAGCCCTCTTCTGACCTCTGCAGCATTGCACGACATGGGTGCACTCACATACATGCAGGCAATACACTCACACACATAAATAAAAAAAATATTTTAAAAACATTTTTTTAAAATCCCAGAAGACATTTTGAAACAGTTTCATCACCAATTTATTACACAGCTCTGATTTGTTCTTGTTTGGCCTATATTTAAGGTAGAAAATTAGTTTATTATTTGAGAATACTTGTATTTTTTATACAGTCACTTACTTCTAAAATCTTTCATCTTAGGACTGCCTTCATTGTGTTCCATAGATTTTGATATGTTATTGTACCTTGATTTTCATTCAATTCCAGGAGTTTTTAAATTTGTTTCTTGATTTCTTCAGTAACAATGCATACATCATCCAATAGTATAGTGTTTAATATGAGTGTGTACTTTAGGTGTTTCTTTTGTTGGTGATACATGGCTGTATTCCTTGTGGTCAGATAGAACACAGGATGTTTTTCCAATTTTCAGATATCTTTTGAGACTTTCCTTGTATCCAAATATGTGATCAGTTTCTATGAAGTTCCCTGGGTTACTGAGAACATTTGATGGAATGTTCTACAATTTTCTCTTAGGTCCATTTCATTTATGATATCATTTACATTTTATGACTGTTTTTTGTCCTAAGGACATGTCTGATGGTGGGGTATTATTATACATTTTTTGAAGGGGAAAATTAGAGTATTTATTAATAGATATTTTACCAAGTTTTACAAACTTTCTCAATTTGTACTATTCTATATTAAAGCTACTAAAATTCTCTCTCCCTTCTTAAAAATCTCTGTTGTTTTTCTGAAAAAAATCTGTGTATGAAATGCAGAAAACCCATGAAATGCTCAGTCTGCTTTATGCAACACTGAAGCTGGCCCTCACCTCCTGACCATGACCATTTTTGCAACCTGGAGACATGTTGGTCACGATTTTTTTTTTAAGGAGTACAAACATCAAGTCAATGTAAATAGCTGCAAGCTAGTTGTACAATCTACTTGCAAACACTAAGAAAAGGAAAATTCTAAAACAACGGTTCTTTAGTTTAGTCAGATCATAGCATCACCCAGAAACACTAGAATTACAAATGTTAAAGCCATATGCCAAAATAATTAACTCAAAATGTTTGGAGTTGTGATTCAGGATTCAAATAGTTTAAACCTCTCTGTGGCAATCTATTGAATGGGACATGCTGAATCCTGCTTTTTAGAAACCAAGGCACTATACTGAAGGGCACAGAATTGTAGATAGTAAGCATTAAGAATCAAAGGGGTTAGAAATATTTGTTCTGTGTCTGGGTGCACACAAACGCACACGCGCTTGTACACACACACATACACACACACAATTTAACACACTTAAGACACCACACAAACAGCACACACATATATACAACCCTCACATAAATACACACATATTCACAACACACATATACACACACACACACACTCAAAATACTCATACAACACATAAACACATGCACCAAATACACACATGCAAAAACATGTATACCACATACACTTGCACACATGTTAGACACACACAAAATTTAGCACACGTAAGACACCACACAAACAGCACACACATATATACAACCCTCACATAAATACACACATATTCACAACACACATATACACACACACACACACTCAAAATACTCATACAACACATAAACACATGCACCAAATACACACATGCAAAAACATGTATACCACATACACTTGCACACATGTTAGAAGCTTCAAAGATCCAAGGATTTTTGTTTTCCTTATACCGCAGTATTATTTTACTAGTTTTTCCAAGCCCTTATTAAACAAGGTGAAATACTTGGAGACTCTCTACATAGCCAGTAACCACCTTCTTCAAGAATTCTTGAGAAGTCTACATTTCTATGTCAGCGAATCAGAAAATATAAGATAATTTAAGTTAAAAATGTCTATATTCTGTCTGTCTTTCTAATAAAATCAGTGAAATGAGAACTTGACACTTGATTTGTGTATGACACCATGCTATAAAATTTTGAAAATATGTTAGTAAAATAGACTTATAGACAGAAATTATGCTTTAATTCATCCTTATGGTGTTTGGGCAGAAAATGGATGTTTTTGTGCATTTTGTGTTGTTTTAAGAAAATACCAGAGGAAAGAAAACAGGACAAAAAAGACATTTATAACAGTTGGGAATGCTAAAAGTTCAAGATGCAGGGGGCATCTGATCAACATTTGGTGAAGCCCTTCAGCTGTGTCATCATGTGGGAAAACAAGAAAGATGAAGAAAAAAAAAAGGTCAGATGGTAAGAATGGAACAGAGGGAGTGACCAGGTTGACTATTTTATAGGAATTTGCTTTGGAGGGGACTATCCCCTTCTCTGTGACCCACACTGATCCATTCTCAAGGGTGCAATCTTCTGACCTAACTGTATTCCAGTAGATTCACTTGTTAAAAGTTAACTTCTTCAACATCAAACTTGGGAGCAACTTTCTTGCATGTGTTAAAACCATTCACCAGCGATTTGGTGGTCAGGTGAATGTTGAGAAAATTTCTAGATAATTTCTCTTCGATACATTTAAATTACTATAGGAAATCATTCACAGAGCTCATTCATTTCATCTAAATTTTAAATTTCACAAAATCTAGGGCTAGGTAATATTCCTTTCTAAATTTTGTATGTTTGCATTTTCTCTAATATTATTTAAGTATTTAAATATTTTTCAGACACATTAGTTTTCCATATTTTTATGGTTATTAATCCCATGGCTGCTAATACCTGGTTCTTAGTGCAGTGACATCAAAATGCTTAAGACCTGGGCCTGGAGAGATGGCTTAGCAGTTAAGAGCACTGGCTGCTCTCGCAGAGGACCTCGGTTCAGTTCCCAGAACTCACATGGTAGCTATCAACCGACTGTAACTCCAGGTCCAGGAGATTCAGTGCCCTCTCCAGACCTCCATCAACACTGCACAACATAGGTGTATCTACCTACATGTAGGCAATACACTCATACACATAAAATAATAAAATATATTTTTTAATGCTTAAGATTTTGTGGGCAGCAACAATTTGGCTGCTCAATTCAGATCACACAACTCTGAGGCTGGGCTCCTGCTCAGGACTTTACCCAACATTTCTTCTCATTTTTGCATAGTCAATCTTTCATCATTAGTAATTTATTTAATGTGATCAATATCTGTGAAACAATTCAGGTTACACATGAATTTATAATGTATAAATTTATAATTAAATGGATTTTAGCTGAATTTGTCTTGTGATTTTGTTTTTGTAATTTTTTAACTTTTTAACTTTAAAAAATTTATTGAGAATTTCATACATGCGTATAATGAGTTTATATCAAATCCATGTCCAATCCTTCCCCTCCAACTCCTCCCATATCTTATCATCAATTTTTTTCTGACAAATTCCTGATATTCTTTATTTTTTTATGGTGCTTTTTGCTACTCTAACACTCCACCAGCTGAAGCGGTAACCCTAAAATCTTTAAGAGGTTAGATAAGAGCTCCTAAATATTATTGACATTTTGGGCCCTTGGAACAAAGTATGTGCTAAGAGTACCAAGGACATTTGACTTTTGGCCAAAAAACTGGATACTTTTCTTTGGGGTCCTTTTACCCTAACTGCTTAGCCAATTCCAATAGGAATTCTTATCACACCATCCTCTGAAGAGGTTACCCAAATTGCATTAGGGAATATGGATGCAGACTGCTCTGGCTTCTTCCACGCTGAACAGGGTTTCAGGGTGAGGCAGTTGGGGTACCCCTTCAGTGGGGCTATCTAAAAGACCTCCAGTTTGTATAACTCTTAACTGTAGGGAGAAAAGGAAGTCCTTGACTGGTGCCTAGGAGATGTGAAGGAGTAGTAAAGGCAAGAGTAGTTAGCATTGCAAGTTTTAGACAAGTCACCCTTCCCCAGATTTTATACTTTAGTCCTCCCCAAATCCAGGAGACCATGTGTGATTAGGGTCAAATTACATACAGTTGACTGGGAAGAGTGGCTAGATGCTCCAGTGAGGGTCCAGTGACGTTGCTTGTCTTTCCTTCAATGAAGGACAACAACCATCAACAAACTCAATTTTGATGATGTTTAGCAATCAGGCTCAGCTGAAGTTGTGATGATAGTATTTATTTCATGTAGAAGAGACTGCTATACGGCATTATCTTATTAAAAGAACATGGAATTTAAAATGATTTGGTGCTAGGATCCACAAATGAGGGAGAACGTATTTCTTTTGTTATACTTCAGTTAGTATAGCAATTTCTAGATCCATCCATTTACCTGCAAATTTCATTATTTCATCTTTCTTCACTGCTGAATAGAACTCTGTTGTGTAAATATACCACATTTTTGTTGACCACTCATCAGTTGAGGGGCACTTAGGTTGCTTCCATCTCTCAGCTATTGTGAAAAGAGCAGCAACAAACATGGCTTTCAAGTGTCTCTGCAATAGAATGAGTCCTTTGGGTATATCAAGGGGTGTTTTGACTGGGTTCTATGGTAGGTTCATTTTTATTTTTTACAGAGTTCTCTGCACTGTTTTCTATAGAGGTTGAATGAGTTTGCAATCCCAGGAGTAGTGAATAAATGTTCCCCTTTCTCCACATCCTCATTAGCATTTGGTATCATTTGTTCTCTTTATCCTAGCCATTCTATTTGGGGTAAGGTGAAACCTTAGGATGTTTTTGATTTGAATTTCCCTAATTACTAATGGTGTTGAACACTAAATTTTAAAGATGTTTCTTAGCCATCTTTATTTCTTTTAGAACTCTCTGTTTAGATCTTTAGCCCATCTTTTAATCGGGTTGTTTGGTTTGTCGGTTGTTTTTGAGTTCTTTACATATTCTGGATGTTAAACCTCTGTCAGATGTATCACTGGTGAAGATTTTTTTCCCACTCTGGTAAAGATTTTCTCCCACTCTGTGAGTTTTCTCTTCGTTTCATTGTTTCTTTTGCTATACAGAAGCTTTTTAGTTTAATGAGGTCCCTTTTGTTGATCACTTATTTTAATTACTGAGCAATTTCTGTCTGATTTAGAAAATCCTTTCCTACACCTATATTTTGGAAGTTACTGCCAATGTTTTCTTCTAATAGTTTCAGGGTTTCCAGTTTCACATTGTAGTCTTTGATCCATTTGGAGTTCACTTTTATACAAGGTGAAAGATAAGGATCTAGTTTCATTCTTCTACAGGTGGAGATCCAGTTTTACCAGCACCATTTGTTGAAGATACTGTCTTTCCTCCATTATTTGTTCTTGGCACCTTTGTCAAATATCAGGTGGCTGAAATTGCATATCCTCTGGGTTTTGTCTTCAATGACGTTCCATTGATCTATGTGTCTCTTTTGTCCCTGTACTCTTTTTATGACTATAACTCTGTAGCATACTTTGAGATCTGGTATAGTAGTCCCCCCAGCATTGCTCTTTGTGCTCAGTGTTGGTTTGGCTATCCAGGGACTTTTGTGCTTCCATATGAATTTAAGGAGTTTTTTTTCTAATTCTGTGAAGTATGTCATGGGGAATTTGATTGGGAGTGCACTGAATCTATATATTGCTTTTGGATGTATGGTCATTTTCACAATATTAATTCTTCCAATCCGTGAACATGGGAGGTCCTTCCATCTCCTGGTGTCTTCCTCAATCTCTTCCTTTTTAGGTTTAAAATATTAATTGTAGAGGCTGGAGAGATGGCTCAACAGTTAAGAACACTGGATGTTCTTGCAGAAGACTGAGGTTCGAATCCCAGCACCCACATGGCAACTAACAACTGTCTGTAACTTCAGTTCCAGGGGATCTGACAGTCTCTTCTGTCTTCTGTGGGCATTGGATGACATGCGTCCACTTACCTACATACAGGCAATACATGAAAAGAAAAAATAATCAGTAAATAAAATATTTTAAAAAATATTCATTTTAGAGATCTTTGGTCAGGTTTTTTTCCAAGATATATTTTTTGTAGCTATTGTGAATGAGAGCACTTCCCTATACTCTTTCTCCATTTGCTTGTTATTGGTATATAGAAAGGATACTGATTTTTGTAGATTGATTTGATAATCTACCACTTTACTGAAAGTGGTGATCAGTTCTAGGAGTTTTTGGTGGAACTTTTGGGATCTCTCAGGTATAATATCATATTGTCTGCAAAAAGGCTATCACCCTTCTTTGACCTCTTTTCCAATTAGTGCTCCTTTAATTTCCTTCTCTTGTCTTATTGCTGTAGCAAGAATTTCAAGCACTATGTGAAAAGGAGTGGAGACAGTGGACATCCTTGTCTGTTACTGATTTTAATGGGAATGCTTACAGTTTTTCTCCATTTAGAATGATGTTGGCTCTGGGTTTGTTGTATAGCTTTAATTATGTTGATCTATGTTCCCTCCAGTGCAATTACCTTTAGAACTTTCATCATGCATGCATGATGAATTTTGTCAAAAGCCTTTTCTGCATCTGTTGAGATGACAATGTAGCTTTTATCTTTGAGTCCATTTATATAATTGATGATGTTTATTGACTTGCATATATTGAACCACTCTTGCATCTCTGGAATAAAACACACTTTATCATGGTGAATGATCTTTTTGATGTACATCTGTATGCAGTTTTCACATACTTTGTTGAGAATTTTTGCATCTATGTTCAATAAGGATATGGGTCTACAGTTTTCTTTCTTGGTTGTGTCTTTACCTGGTTTGGGTATGAGAATGATGCTGGCTTCGTAGAAGGAATTTGGGAGTTCTCCCTCTGTTTCTGTCATTTTGAGTAATAAAGTAGTATTGGTTGGAGGTCTTCTTCAAATATCTGATAGATTTCTGCTGTAAATACATCTGTGCTATGGCTTATTTTAGTCGGGAGGCTTCGTATTACTGTTTCGATTTCCTTATGTGTTATCTGTTTAAACAGTTGATCTCTCTTGGTTTAACTTTGGTGGTTCCCACAATTTTAGATAACCATCCATTTCTTTTAGATTTTCAAATTTATAGAGTATATACTTTTAAAATATTCCCTTATAATGTTCTGGATCTTTCTGGTGTCTGTTGTGATGTTTCCCTTTTTCATCTCTGATTTTGTTGATTTGGATTTGCTCTTTCTTTCTTTTGGATGTGTCTATTTCACACAGCCGAATTGGGGTGGCTCAAGCAATGAGCTGGAGTTGGCGTGTCTATACCAAGCATGCACCTGTGCTTTGGGGCCAATGACTTCTAGACTCCTTGAGTCTTCTGCACTGACATCTCTGTATAGTTTGCTTGGGCTTTCAAATCTTGGCATTCTCAAGACCCAGAGGATTCTGGCTTTTCTCAAGAGGCAAATTTGTAAATTGCTATCTTGACTAGCTTTAGGCATGGGGCTAAAATGTGTAATCCATTCTATTGCTTAGGGCAGGTATCATTTTTATCCCAGAATGAAGGGAGGTGGTCCACACCAGAACATGAGCACATGTGCTATTATAGTCTATGCATGTAGCAGACCTCCAGACTTTCAAAACAAAATACCTGATTACACGGGAGAACTAAAAACATTTCTTTGTTCTTAGTACAAGTAACAAATTTCTGGAAAAAAACATATTAAAATAGACAAAACCATCATTTTTACATTACTAGTTTATAATAAGGAAAACATAGCAGTAAAATTTTATGACAAATAGCATAGTGATCGCAGAAAATGAAATGTGTTAATGGTTTAAGGGAAATTGCTTAAGAATGCAAGTTTAGGCATCTATACATCTGAGAGAAAAGAAACATCAAAGATTTCATTAAAACCTAAGTATATTGCCATGGAGACAGCTCAGTCATTGCAGGTGTTTGCTACACAAACTGGTGACCTGAGTTCCACCATGTAAAAGTGAATGGAGAAAATCAAGTCTACAAAGCTACCCTCTGACGTCCACATGTGCACCATGGCATTCATACCCACACATACACATCATGTTTTCTCCACATAAACTAATAATAATAAATTAAATATTTAAATGCTAAGATAATAGCTATTATTTTAAAAATATATTCACTTTGAACCACCTAACTTAAATCTGGGTTTTGTTAATAGCTCATCCATTTCGTGATAAAGAGGACAGTATACTGAGTCTACTCAGTGTTAGGCAAGTGCTATACCCCTAAGCTGTACAACTGGCTATTCAGAGTTTTGCTGTGTAATTGCACTCTCTCTTCAGTTATAAAGAATTTTTTTGTTCTGATGGCCTAGTAAGGTTATCATGGAGATAAACATTCATTAATAGATAATTTGTAGTAATTTGTAGGATTCTCTTTGCCAGAAGGTTTCATAGTGAGGCACAAAATTCATGGGACAGTACATTATGCCATGATGTACTCTCATTCTGACTTCTCACAGCTTCTGCAGCCTTCTGTGAGGGCTGCATTTCTGAGATACCTATCCATCAAAGAAAAGTTGGGAGACAAGTGGTCATTTAGCCTTGGGAGTGTAAGTCTCCCTGGAAAATCAAGATGAGAACTCTGTTGTAAGATTCCTGTCTCCATGGAGACATTTTCAATGTCTACCCTCTCCTTATAATGTTCCAAGGACAAGCTGAAGTATGATTCCACCAAAATTCTACCTGAGGAATCAATGAGTTTATTGGCCTTCTTTATTGAGTGTAACTAAGAGTTTGCTAACAGGTGCATGGGCAACCTCAAAGTTGCCACAGCATGGATGATGGAGTCATATCCCTGCATAGATGGAGGTACCTTCAGTTAACCTTTCAAAGTCTATGTACTGTAACATCTGTTGAGACTACAAACTATGAGAAGTTAGGACCAAATTGCACACAAATGACAGGGACAAGAAACTGCTATGTCAGGTAGGGGTCCGGTGACTCCATCTCCTCCCTCTATAAGGGATCACCGACAGTCAACAAGTACCATGGGGTTATCTCTTGCATGCAGGTAGGAATGTTCTGATAAAGAGTGCAGATGTTTTGCTTGGAGGTCAGCATCTCTTGCATGCAGGCAGGAATGGTCTAATGAAGACTGCAGATGTTTTGCTTGGGTTGCAACATTTACAACAGGCAGTGTGTGCTTTAGACTAAGAGTGGGTGCTCAGAAGCAGTACATATAGTTTCCTTTCTCCCTGTCTACACCCACTATTTTGTCTCAAAGCCTCCCTCTATTTGGTATTGAGACTGTTTTCATGGCTGTCTCCTGGTGTGCAGGCTTTTTGATAGGAGACCATAATTTGTTCACAGTTCTCTAACTGGTGCAATAGATGCCACCCCTAGGATGTCAGAGACCAACCATGAATGAACATGTGAGTACCATCATTTTCCCAACAAGAAACTGATCATAGCTTACTTCAGTCTACAGCTGAATGGGATGCTTTAGAACTCAAAGATGAAAGTACATTCCAATGAAAGGCAGTGAGTGAATAAATAAAGGCATAGTAGAGGTCAGGTTAGGAAGTTATAGCGATGGGTTTGAAAATCAAGGAGCCTTCAGCTCTAAAAGGTCTGAGAAAAGGTCCAACAGCTGCAAAGACATAAAAGGGATGAGCTGATCTTGAATGAGTCAGAAGCAAGGCCCCTTTCACTGGCATGTGACCTGTTCAGCCACACCAATCCTGTATATTCACAGCACTTTGAGCAAGAAAGCACACAATTTCATTTTTCATCCAAGGCAATGCGTGTCCTAACTCTGATATAAAAGTTATGAGAAATTAAATCCCAGACTTCTCCAAATTTCAATACTTAGGAGAACATATTTTACTAACTTTTTTCTTTTGGGTGTGAATGTTTTAATCTAGAGCTTAATACATGTTAACTATGAACCCTACAACTGGTTGATGCACTCATGCACAGTGTACTAATATTTATAATATTTTAGTCATGGGTATTTTCTATATATTTTTTAAAAAGAAAACATTTTACATCTTTTCAACAGATGTACATTTTCCATCCTTTTTGACTTAAAAAAATGTAGTTGCATAATTTTTCATATTGTCCCTAAATGACTAAATGTTAATTCAATTCTTTGGGTAGAGTTTTTCTTTTCTTATTCCTCCTTTATCATAAATCTTTTCTTATTCAGTTTTTCCTTATTCTTTAAGCCTCCCTTTGAAGCATCTGAGACTTAAAAGAAGAAAATAGAGAAAAAAGAACTTTTTACAGAATCAAGGTACTTTTTTTGTTTATATGACATTCATAAAGTAACAAATGTTCCACTTTACATTGGAAATTTATCTAATATAACTTGTTTGATGAGTTCTTGCTGATGTTGATACTCGTATCACACTCTAATGAATAGTTCTCTACAGTTCCTATGAGTCTCATACCAACTTTGACTAGCATCAATTGGAAATTGCTTTAGCAAATAATTTTGTCTTTTATTTTTCTTTTTGAGAATTGGATTAGCTTTTTTGCCAAAGCTGTCTGGAGATTCAGGTAGGTTTATAAATGGAAATCGTGCTGGATCTGGTGGCTCACACCTTTAATACCAGCACTTGGGAGGCAGAGGCAGGCAGATCTCTCTGAGTTCAAGGCCAGCCTGGTCTACATAGTGAGTTCCAAGCCAGCTGGGGCTACAGGGAGACCTTGTCTCAAAAAGGCAAAAAAAAAAAAGAAGGAAATCATATGGAAACTGTTTATTCATGGGAAAAAATGTATGATGTGTTCTACAGCTTTATCCTAGCTTGTGGGTTACATTTCAGTGGCATGTGACCTATTCAGCCACACCAATCCTGAACAACCTGTGGACATTGAAATCCTTTCTTTGTTTTCATAAACGAAATGTGAATCAAAGTTCAAAATGTTTTTGAGAAGTTTGTCCTCTTGCTTTAAAGCTTGGAACTGATGATTTACTGATAACTGTCAGGAACACACATGTGTGGTATGTGTAAGTATGTGCATATGTGTGATTGGTATGCCATGACAGTCCATGTACACACCAGAGAACTGGGATTTGGGGATCACGGGTAACAATATTGTTAGGTCACTCCATCATACAAAGTGTTGTGGTAATTTTTTTTAATGGCTTCACTATTGCATTGTAACAACAGTTGTACATCAGTCATTACAGAGAACACTCAGTTTGCAGAGAGTTTTCTTCAAAGTTATTTGGAGGATTCAATCAATAATTATGCAGTGTCTGTATTTGAATAAGAAACATTCTTCAGGGAATACATTAATTGACTGTTAATGCCAACATCATCAGCATGCGAAACAATCCAGAGACCTTAGTTGAGGTCTTGTTGTGCATCAAGGTTTATAATGCGTGTTTGAATTTATCTTTGTATTCACTTTTCACTGACTTCTTTAGAAATAAGTATGTTTCACATCTCAGTTGTAGAAGTGACAGTTTTAGATATAGAAATAAACAGGAGCTTGTTCTTAAACACGAACAATAGCAACAAATTCACTGACTTACAATGTTTGCTGATTGCTGCAATCTAGACACTTCCATTATGACCAACTGCACTCTACAGACATGGTATCACTACTTTTGGAACTAATGAGATGTCATAGTCATCTCAGGCAAGAGGCAGAGCCAGCTCCAGTACTCACTTAAAATGTAGTCAGCCAGATATTCTGGTCCCACTTCTTAATACTCAACTGTCTACTATAAGCATTTCTCCCTTGTCACCTAGCTTGTATTTTGGTGCTAGTTGCCCATTGAGGGGTAGGCCATGGCAGGTCTTCTCTCCAATTCCAGTATGCTCCATTCCAGCATGAATACCAGTAGATAGACAAGGGAAAGCTTGTGGTTCTGAAAAGCTATCTTTAGTTTATGCCCTCTGGCACCTCTTGGTACCAGCAGCCCAAGTATTTCAGAGACAGTCTTCTCCATAAAATGAGATCCGTAACTCAGCTTTGGATGCTGGTGAGATGGCTGGCCTCTGAATTCAGTTCTTCTCGTTCATTTTCCCTCAGTCTACACTTTTTCTGCTTTTTTATTTTTAATTTCTTGTCTTCTTCAGTCCTTTGTCCTCTTTTAATATTCAGCCAAACTCATCACATCATTACAAACCTTAAATAGCTGATGTGGTTTTTGTGTCCTTCGTGAATGCTGATTAATAGCTGAGCTTAATATAATAACCAAATAGATGAAAAAGAAGGTATCTCTCACTTTCCACAAAAAAACCCTCAATAGCATAGTCACATAAAAAGGATGCCATTTTTGTGATTATGCATCATTCTCTCATGAGTGAGTGATTAGTTAAATCTAATGTTAATAATAAAATGTCAATAGCCGTCATAATCATGGCCTAAGTGCTTATTATACACGGGGTGAGGAAGATGCCAAGAACACTGCTAGAAAATAAATCATTCTCAAAATTCTCTGAAGTCACTTTAAAGATTGCAATACTAAAGGCAAGGCTCATACTGCTGAGAGCCCATGGTCTACAGCAGTGTCATAGAGCTTAGTTCCTTGGCAATTGCACGCTATTGCTTTAACAGAAGCATTACACAGCAATTATTATGGTCTTTATTTTGAAGGAAGAAGTGTGAGCTAGAAAAGTAGAAAACTGGATGATGAATTTCATCTTACTATGATTTGTTCTAAAATTATTTTATTTCCTTACATTAGAAGTTGAGAATCTTTTGGAATTAAAAAACACAGATAGTTTCCCAGTCACTTGTTCCAATTGAAGAAATGACTTGAAAACTAGAAAACTTGCTACATTTGGTGAACGCTGGAATTTTCCCAGCTAATGCGAAGAATAAAAGAGCTGCCAAATTCTTTAATTACCCTTAATATTCAATTCTCAAGTATAATGAATTCTATTTCCACACATATCTGAGAAAATTACATTGGAAAGTTAATATATTGCCTTTTTCTGGGCTTCAGTGAATACCTAGATGTGAAAGCTGGATTCATCGTGAAATCATAGCAGACTCAGTTTATCTTCCCAGCTAAATATGTTTATGTCCCCTGTATTTCCACTTTCACATCACAACAAAAGAATGCATTTCCAGTTCCACAGCACATTCATTGTAAGAGTCTGCTTTTTAACTCAGAGGTAACAGAGTGACTTAGGCAGTGTGTCATCTGCTTCACCATGTACATTGTCCCTCTCGCACTTAAGCAGGCTACATGTGATGTTAACAGCCCACTTGACAGAATCTGAACTCACCTGAGAGATGGGTCTCTGAGCATGTCCACTAAAGATGATCTTGATTGTGTTCATTGAAGTAGGAAGACCCATTCGTTGTGGGTGGGACCAGTTCCCTGGTGGGATACTGGATTGTATAAATGGAGAGAGGGAGCTGAGCACAGGCACTAAGTCATTCATTCATCACGCTCTGCTTCCTGATTGTGGGTGCAATGTGACCAGCTGCTTTAAGCTCATGCCGCCTTGACTTTCCTAACATGATGGATTTACCTTTGAAACACAAGCCAGAATAAACCCTTTCTTCCTTAAACTGGTTTTGTCAAAGTGTTTACTCACAGAAGCAGAAAAAGTAATCAAGACAGCATGTAACAGCTGTGGCAATGGTGAACATAAACAATATGTACTTGCATCATTTTCAGAAGGAAGCATGGAAGAGTGGTCCTTTTTCTTTGCTCTGAGATCAAAGTACGAGCTCCTGATGCACATACAGCAGGGCTTGTTTGCCTTCACCCTATCGACACAGGATGACAGGTTGTTTTGAGTGAGGACTGGATCACTGTGGGTGTTATCGCACTGCACGATGTTTAGCAGCATCTCTGGCCAATATCCACTAGGTTCCAGTATCACATCCACCAGTTGGGACGACACCAAACATTGTATCTGTCTTCTGGAGGAACCCACTATCACCCCGTTTTGAGGTTCAAAATCACAGAATTACAAAATGGTGAAGGCCCCATGGGCTCAGCGATCTGAAAAACTGCGTTTGTTCTTCAAACATTCATAAGCAATAAAGTAAAGGAAATTAAGATACACACTCACACACCCATATGTCCAAACACATATACAAATGAGGAAAACAAAGAAATGGAAGCATGAAATATAAAAATATGAGAGGAAAGCTTGCATGATGCATAATGAGATATAGGAGGTCTTGTTTCAAATTCTTCACACAGATTATCCCTATTAGACATATTCTGCATAGATTCTTCTTAAACTCACTTTTGCCATGCTTTCAACTACCCTGTCATGACTAAATTTTTCCATTTATGCTAATTCCTTTTCTAACCCCCATGATGTTACCAAACATCCATAATGTGCTCGTTTTGAGATTACTCTATGATAATGAATGCATCATAAACTTAAGGTGTTGATCTCCATCTAATCCTTCTCTAGGGATGTAAACAAACTGAGAAACTAGGACTTGTCATCTCCCTTTGTCCCATCTGGCAATACGCCTCATGAATTTACCTCAACAGTAGTGTGAGCATCCATTCTCTTCTCTACATCACCCATACCTGCTCTGATACAAGCTTTTGTTGCATTTGGTCTTGTTCTGAACTGTTGCATTATAACTTCAGAATTCATTTCTATAAGATGTAATCTGTTTTCTACAGGAAAAGTACAGCAATCCTTTAAACAAGGCATATCTGCCTACACCGTTTCTGTGAACAGAATCCTCTAAAGAGTTTTGTTTTGTTTTTTAGGCGACAGTTTCAATTTCCCATCCATTTTTTCCTATAGGACCCTTTTGCATTTATCTTTTAGATTTATTTCATATCCCAAAGAGTGCCAAGCATTGTGCTATTTGGTTCATTGCACAGTCATTTCTGGTGCCTGAAGTACCTTGATCCCAACACCCTCTCTCACAAATCTCCTTGCTCCTCAGAGTGATTTCTCTGAAAATCTCTACTCACCACACCATATCATGATCTCACTCAGAAGTGGATCATTTTTCATTTTCCCGAAATGCAATTATATCACTTTAATTAGCTAACTCCCGATTATCACTAAAGTATACACTCTATGAGAATTGTGTTCCACCTCATTAGCCATTACTTTAAATTCTCAATCACAGTATTGCACTTTAATTCTTATAGACCTTAAATGTATATTTTTTGAAGGAAGGCAGTAACAAAGTTGATTTTCTAAGGGATTAAACAAAATGTTAGTTCCTGTTCACAGATGAAAAAAAAAATTGAGGTGTCAATTCATGTCTACCTATTTCACCCACGGAGAAAAGCAAATTTTACATCACAAAGGAACACTGTGCAGTCATAAAACTCTGTGAAGTGTATTTAGCTAATGCTCACTATTAAGGTGAATGGTAAGATAATTAGTGAAAAATTCATTTACAGAACATTTTAAAGATCAAGCCAATAGATAACAAATTGTAAATCTGCATTCATATTTCAGTTCCATTTTTATCGACCCATTTTTTAAATAAATAATTTGTTAAGAATTTCATACATGCGTATAAGGTGTTTTGATCAAATCCATGCCCACTCCCTCCCTTCCAACTCCCCGCCTATCTCCCCATCACTTTTTTTCTGATAACTTCATTTGCTCTTTCTTCTTTAATTTTCTTTAATGAGGTTTTTTTGCTACTCTAACATTCCCCTTTCTGAAGAGGTAACCCTAAAATCTTTTAAGTATTAGATAAAAGCTCCCAAATATTTTTAACATTTTGGCTTTTGGAATGGAATAGGTTGCTAAGAGGCCCAAAGACACTGTGAGTTTTAGCCAAGAAACTCGCTACTTTTCTTTGGGGTCTTTTTACCCTAACTGCCTACCCAATTTCTACCTCCTAGTCTTATTACACCATCCTCTGAAGAGGTTACCCAAATTGCCAATAGAGAATCAGGACGCAGACTGCTGTGGCTTCTTCCATGCTGAACAGGGACACAGGGTGAGGCAATTGGAGTACCCCTTTAGCAGGTCTATCTAAAGGACTCCCAAATTGCATAACTCTTATCTCAAGGAGGAAAAGAAAGTCTTTGAATCATGAACAGGAGATGTGAAAGAGAAGTAAAGGCAAGAGTAATTAGCATTACAAGCTCTAGACATGGAACTAGAAAAAAGTCAGAACAGGGCAATTTTCAAATGCTCATATGGGACATTTTTAGGGTACTTGATTTTTCTTATTTGTTTCTGCAGTGTGAGGTGTGCCCATCTTTCTGGTGTGAATATTGTGTCCATGCTGAGTAACCACACGTATCTGACAGCAGAAAAGCACTTAGCACCAAGTTAATTTCCTGTCAAAGCCACTGCATCTGTGCTTCAATTACAAAGATTCTAAATTTGGTGGCGATTACAAGTATTCTTTCTTATTATCACTGCATTAGTATTTCTAGGGCAAACAAGAATAACAGCTAAAGTGGCTATTAGGGAAATGGTATTGCAGTGCGAATTTATGCTTACCAAATATAAGTCTCTTATTCAGATGGCATTTATATGATTGGCTCTATTTTGAGGAGGAGAATTTTAATATATGAATTTTCCCTTCAAACACAGATACACAGCAACAGCTTCCACTTAGAATCAGTCCTTTTGTCTTCAACTAGACTATGAATTTCTTTGCACTTAATATTCAGGCATTTTTGAAAAATGTGCTGTCCTCATACGGATGTTTATCTTAAATATGTATGAATGAGCATGTTTTTGGTTAACCCTACTGGTCTCACAGGGCTTCCCATGATCCTTTCTGCCCAGCTCTCTGCCCACAAAAGGCATGCCCTTCACCTAGCGGTCCAGCCTAATGAGCTGGGTCTCAAATGCTCTCTTTTTAATGATGCCCTCTTTTTTGCAGGCCAATAAGTAATTTATGTATTGATTTCAAGAAGGACTTTCACCAAGACTGATAACAAGGTTACTTGTAAATACATTCTTCTCTTTACTCTGTAACTATTAATTTGATCTTTTTTTTTTTATTATGGAGTAAGGAGTAGTCAAATGATGTTTAAATGTAAAATGTACTGTGCATGCATTGGTATGCTTACATTTTTCAAAAGTACTATTTTTATTAAATAACACGTTGCTTTCTGACTTTGTATTATGCGTGTGGAAGACAGAATAGTGTTCTGGGAGATCATTCACTTCTGCTTGCACCTTGCATTTTTTAAATGCATTTCCTCTCTATCATCAGATTTAACTACTACTGTATTTTGTTGGAGAGAGCAGCCTTGAGTGCCTCTTGCTAAACACATACACTCAGAAACCTTGAAAGGGTATTGATTTCATAGCAATTCCATTAAATCAACGTGTGAATTAAGCATGAACTTGGATGAATCCTGGTAAACAGGTACTACTCATTTTTATTTTAAAAATCAATTTCTTTTTCTATATGCACAACAGAAAAATATCTGCATGCCAAGTCATTATTATAAACTAAGAACAGACATATATATGCATATCCCAATGACATTTTTTCTCACCAAATTCATTGAAGTCCATTATTTAGGTTTCAGGTCAAGTGTCACATTTCAGTGAAGCATCTCAGGTATATCTACCAAAACGCACAGTAAGGCGTGGTCCTTCTCTCCCTTTCCTTTCCCCGTTCCTCCTACTCTCCCTACATCCCTTCTTTCCTTACTTTTCCCTCCATCCTTCGCTTTTCCTTCCTTTCCTCATTCCTTTCTTCCTTTTTTTCTTTCCTTTCTGTCTCACTTTTAAACTGTGCACTCGGAGTCACTGTAGTCTCCTCCTTGACACAAGTTCTTAGTTTGTCTTTATACATTTACTAACGTGATTATTTCACTAATCTCTCTTTCTTCCACTGGCCAATTCCGTGTGAACAGGCAGTAGATATTTTACATTCCACTGTATTCCCACAGTAGAGAAGTGTGTTAAGCATGCAGTAGGATTTAAATGAATGGTTTTAATAGATAAACACATAATGGAAACATTTGACTTTTAGGAAATAAGTTATCCTCCTGATGCTCCTTGAATGGGCACAAGGTGACACTGCTTTGATTTCTTTTTAATTAGCACCATATAGATGACCCTCACTCTTTAAGGAAACTATCTTTTTTGGTGGCATAAGGCAAAATATTAACAATAAAGAAAAACACCCTTGGGGCTGGAGAGATGGCTCAGCGGTTAAGAGCGCTGACTGCTCTTGCAGAGGACCCAGGTTTAATTCCCAGCACCCACGTGGCGCCTACGAACCGTCCTTAACTCCAGTTCCAGGGGAATCCGAAGCCCTCTTCTGACCTCTGCGTCATTGCATGACATGGGTGCACTCACATACATGCAGTCAATACACTCATACACATAAAATAAAAATAATAAATAAAATATTTTTTAAAAAAAATGAAAAAGACCCTCTGGCCATTGCTAACAGTAATAAAATAGAACACAACCAGTGCTTGTGGATTATAAGCATCTCTTTAACTTAGAAATTATTTCAAAGGCAGAACCTAAGTGAGAGAAACAGATAGAATCCCAATTTGATTAGTAAGAGAAAAACTGGGTTTACACGGACATTTCATTATGTGGGTATTTTGGGTTTTTTTTTTTTTCCATTTTTCTTGTAAGTCCTGGTGTGAATTTTTTGTATATTTTCAGTATCTTTCAATAGAAATCCTCTTATTTGAGAATGAATGACCTCTCTAAGGTGACTTCTGATTATTTCCTGACCTTAACACATATTACCTTTCCTGTTGCAACAACACATACACTTTTAAATCATTGACCCTGTCAATGTGGGCCTGAGTTTTCTTTCTTAAAAATAAATGTTAGAGGTGATTTTGAGCATCATTTCGAACACTGCTGTGAAGTGATAAACTTTCGTGCAATATAATGAACAGAAAGCCATATAAGATATTTACACCAATAAAACTCTATTATAAACTTAAAAGACATTGATTCAAAAATGTTTCCTGAATCCCTGAAAAGTGGTATGTGTTGTGCTATGTGTAACTGGACATAATAAAAGAAAGAAAACCGAATAGGAAGTAAGAATTATTGGGGATTAAGAAATTTGGTCCTGGGGCTAGAGAGATGGCTCAGCGATTAAGAACACTGGCTGTTATTGCAGAAGACCCGGGTTCGAATCCCAGCACCCACATGACAGCTAACAACTGTCCGTAACTCCAGTTCCAGGGGATCTGACAGCCTCTTCTGTCCTCCATGGGCATTGCAGAACACGGGTGCCCTTACCTACATGTAGGTAATACACGCATACACATAAAATAAAATAAAAAAAATAATAAAATATTTTTTTAAAAAAAAAGAAATTTGATGCTAGCCAGATGTGGTGATGCAAGCCTTCAATATCAGCACTCAGGGCAGAGGCAGGTGTGTCTCTGTGAGTTTGAGGGCAGCCCAGTCTATGTACCAGTTCCAGGCCAACTGGGGTGACAGAGTGAGACCCTGTCTCAACAACAGCAACATTGGAGCTGGGGAGAGGACTCAGTGGATGAAGTCCCTGAGACGTGTTCACAAGCATGAGATCCAGTTTCGATTTTGAATTCCAGAACCCAAGTAAATGCCAGGTGGGTGTAGCTGCTTATCTACAACTCCAGTTCTGCAGAGACAGAGACCGAAACAGAGGACCCCTAGGGCAAGCAGGCTAGCTAGCTAGTTTAATTACTGGGAGCTCTGGGTTCAAACCAGACCCCTTGCTTCAACAGAAAACGGAGAGCAGTAGAGGAAGACACCTGATATAAATCTCCGGCCTCAACATGCAATCACACATGCACACACACACACACACACACACACACACACACACACACATTTGAATATGCATATATACCCAGACATGTAAAAAATATGTAAAATAAAATAAGCAACATTTAATCATGTTCATAGTATTTTTGGATGTTGACCATGACTAAGGCACTAGATGTTGCGTTTAAATCCCAAGTCTACTTCAATGTTTAATTCTAGTCTCATTCTCCCAAGGAAATCTCCCCTTACCAAGACATCTAGTCCCATCCTGGGCAATTAATTGACATTCTGAACATCTATTATGTCTGAAAGTTTGGAATATTCAATGCTGCCTCCTTTATTATACTAAAAGCACTTGTGGAAATGGATGAGATGGTGCCTGTCTACAATCTCACTTATTCCAGAGGCTAAGGCCTGGAATTGAGTCATTGAGTCCAGGAGTTTCAGATTGCCTGAGCAACATAATAAGATTCCAACTTAATAAAAATAAATAAATACTATTCTTATCTTGGTGTTATCACAGTAGGGAATGGGAAGCGGAATATACAAAGAAAGAAATGTGTAAGTCCATAAAGCCTCACATTCAGTTCTATCATATTATCAGAACACCATCCTCACAACCCTGCACATCAAATGTGAGCTTCACATTCTACATCTGCATTTCATCAGATGCATAATGAAATTTGTTTTTGTGCTGTTGCGGAGTATGTAATTAAGATGAGTGAGTAATACATTTGTTGGGTTCTTCTATGGAAAAAAATAGAAGCTAAAATACTCAATTCCAAGACACTAAATGTAACATTGGGATGGCTCTTTTCTTAGCATCAAGGTCCCTGCCAAACTATGAAATGAAAATTTGATTGAGAATTGCCTAGAGCAGAAACTTTTCAAAAAGAACCTTCTGGCTTTAGGCAGGCTAGACAGGAAAGTGAGAAAGTAAAGGAAAACAGAAGTGTGTGAAGAGCAAACAGGACTTATCTGATTCACCCTTGAGACACGGTGATCTCCAGAGAGGCAAAAGTTTCCCATTTGTTGCTAAGGCAACCACTGGAACAGTGAATGTGTTTATGGCTTATCCAGGCTAAAAAGTTGGGGCCTTGGGAGTGTCTTCATATAGTATGTGTTGAGATAGCAAACCTTGTGGACTGACAGAGCCACTAGAGCTGGCTCTGCAATCTTAGCTCCACATAGAGAATGCCTATCATCTTCCCCAGGGTCAACATTAAGAAAAACTGTAAGAGCCAGAGGATACGGAGAGGAACCATGAAATACCATCTTCTAAGCAGGACACAAAGATGTGGTGTCCAGGAACTCACAGCAACTGTGCATACTGCCTCTGCAGCTACAGAAATTGTACCTTCTGAAATGTAATCTGTGGAGGGGGAATGGGCTCTCCAGACCCTATCACGTACTACTGATCTGTTGTCAACAGATTCTGGGAGAAGGAGGCAGTATCGTATCCAGCTGTGTAACAACTGGTGAGCCCACAAGGCTCCAATGGTGGGTTCCTAGCTCAGGGGCTTTTAGGTAAATTGTATAGGATTGTGATGGCTAATCCTGGGTGTCAAGTTGACTGGGTCTGGGATTAACTGAAATGAGAGAGAACTTCTTGATTGGATCATCTGAAGCTGGAAGACACACCCAAAATGTGGGTGTTACCTTCTGATGGCAGCCTGTATAAAAGGCCGTGGCAGAGGAGAACACTTTGCTTTCTGCTGCTTGCCTTCTCTCTCCCTGGTGAGTTTATCTTGCTGCTGTAAACTGAAGACTAGCTGATCTTCTGGAATTCATCAAACCGTTAGCATCAGATTGAGACTACTGAGACCTCTAGCCTTGTGGACTGAGCGACTATGGACTCTTAGTCTCTCCAGTGTGTGCAGCCATTGTTGGACTACTTGGACTCTATCCTGTGAGCTAAGCTGATAAATCCCTATACATATATATTCATTCTACCAGTTTTGTTTCTTTGGAGAACCTTGATTAATACAAGGATGGAGGAGAAAAGGAGCAAAATACATAATGTAAATGCATAAAATTGTGAAAGAACAAAAAAGAAAAATGCTTGTATGGGATGACCCATCAGAGTGACACTGTCATTGGGGGAGTGGACAGAGTGGGGAGAGAATACTGCCTTGGAAGTTATGTTTTCAAAAAAAATCTTAAAAAGAAGTCATTGCACTAAATTTTTCCATTCATCAAATATTTATGCAGGTATAAAGTGGCTCATATAATTAACAAAAATATGAAGGGAATTGAATATTGACAAATGTATTTCTTCAATTCTGTCAATTATTTTGAGAGTATAAGTTTCCTAAAATTGTACTTATTTAATTAAAGTCTAATGCCTTCTCTATTTTAATTAAATGCTGTGCACAAGAGCACACTGTCAATTTAAGACCACTAAGTATGAAAATCTGGAGTCTAGTTTTCAAGATCCTAAGTTCATTTTAGTATCTAATTCCTGATTTGGTACTCTTGGAAATAATGCACATGCCCTCTTTCTGTACAGAGTTGACCTTCGGAATATAGTGAAACACAGCATATCAGGTATTGGTCATTAACTTATATAATTATTTCATGGGTGTTAGACAGAGCTTAAACCAAAATATTTCTCTATATCAAAATCCTTATGATTTTCTTCATTTGATTTTGTTTTTGTTCCAAACAAATTCTTTAAAAATTTATAACACCTGACATGGTGGTGCATGTCTTTAATCCTAGCACTTTGGAGACAAAAGCAGGTGAATCTCTGTGAATTTGAGGCCAGCCTTGTCCACAACAAGAGGCCTAGGTCAGTTAGAGTTCTATGTCAACCATGGGTGCCAAAGTCAATTTGCTAGTCAAGAAGTTTATAAAATGACACTATTGATGTTTCTCAGGTATAATCAAAATTGTTGTAGAACTTTCCAGTTAACCATTTTCAAAATTTAGTACTCAGACACATTTCTTTTTTTAATAATATTTTTTATTTGTTATTTTTATTTTATATATCCGAGTGTATTGCCTGCTTGTAGGTAGGTGCACCAGGGTTATGTAGATCTCTCAGAAGTCAGAAGAAAGCATTGGATCCCCCTGGAACTGGTGTTTCAAGTGGTTGTTAGCCACCATGTGGGTGTTAGAAATCAAACCCAGGTCCTCTGCAAGAACAGCCCAGTGCTCTTAACTACTGAGCCATCTCTCCAGCCCCTAGACAAATTTCTTTATACAATCTGGGTTTATCTGCCTACATGCTATCATTTAAACCATCTGCAGGAAAAATATTGTTGTCCCACTTCAGTGATGTACTTTTTTGTGTATATGTATAGGTAAGCACATTATAAATGAGTGGGTGTCTTAACAGTGTTTTTAAACTTTTTTCCTGTTGAAGAAATGAAATTTGTAAAATGAGCTTATATATTCCCCAGAGAAGAATTAATTTCAAATTATTTCAGAAAACTGTAGGAGGATCATTCCATATGATCATAGAGAAGGTTAATTTCACAGAAATGTATTCTTACTCCAGTTAACAGTGGAAATGGGGCAGCGTTGATGACTCAACTTCATGCTTCCTGAAGTGTAAGGGCACGTTGTGCACCTCGCAATTATAACAAGAGCATTCACATTTCCAACAAATAAGACCTCTTAGATCCTCCACTTTGTCACTGGAACAATGCAAAATTGTTAATGTTCCTTTCCACCCTGAAGGGATTTTCTTAGGAAAACACTTTTATTCAAGAGATACAAATATAATGGAAGATGTCCTTGGGAAAAATATTCTGAACCCCAGAGGATCCTTCAGGCATTTTTTTTTTCTTTCTTGAAACTTGTCTGTCTAAGTTTCAGTATTTCACTAACTACCCTCATGCGTGATTTCCTGACACTCATTTTACAGTACCTCATGCCTGAAGAGGGCTCATGATCCACAGAGTCTCCATAATTCTGCTCTGGGATTTGTGTCGAAACAGTTCTAGCCTTAAATCAACACTCATATTGGCTGGTGTGACAATAAACTGGGGTTCAGCAACCAGAAGCACATCTCACCAGTAAACACAAGCAAAAACCAAGCAAGGATCAAAGAAATGGCACAGCTAAGATCCTTTTTCTATTTTTAATTGTATATTTCTATTTTATTTTTATGCATTTTATATAATAGATCTTAACCAAATTTAAACCCTCTCCCCTAGCTGTGTCTCCCAAAGCCCCCTTCACTGGATATCATGCTTCATGTACTCTGTTACATATGATAAGTACTATCTGGTCGAGCATTTGTGCTCAGATGTCCCTGAGTGCAAGCTCATACACTGGAGTCAAGTCAACCTATGTATAGTCACTCCCTTAAAGATCTACTCTTCCTCACCCTGCAGTAATCAGTTGCCTATAGTTCCTCAGTTAAGGTTGGGACCTGCTGCCTATTTCCCCAGTTCTATGATGGGTTTTTGACTGATTGTGTCATCCTGGGTCTTGTGCATTCTGTCACCATCGTTGCAAGTTCATATGAACAAGTTCCCAGAAGCCTGAAAGCCTGTTTCCTTATGTTCAACCTGGAACTTAACAATCTTTCTGCCCCCTCTTCCACAACGGTCCTTGTTGCCAAAGCTATGTAAGCATCCTATGATGAAGTGTTCAAATATCCAGACTTACATTTGGATTGAATTAGTACAATAAAAATACAGACATATAAATAGGCTTATGTTTACTTCATAACAAACATGCCCACTGCTAAGAATAATTTGATAAAATAGCAACTCCTGCTCTTCCTTTTCTTGGTGAGTCCCCACAAGCTACTTACCTTTCTAGTTCTCCCTCTCCATTGCCTACACATTTGTGCTTGTGGAGACTGGTCTTTCTCCCCCTGATATTATCTTTTCAGTGCTTTACATTTGCTATTTTCTTTGCTAGAAAACACTCCTCTGGGCTCCACAAAGAGCTGGCTCCTCTCAGCATAAACACCATTTCTCAGAGAGGTTTTGCCTAATGCTTTAGGTCAGACTTCTTAAATCCAATTTGCAGAGTACCCAACCATCTCCCTCTGCCTACAGTTTTAAGCAAACTCATCAGTAAGTTGTCATAGATGTATTAGAGATGTGCTTTCAAGATATTTCTTGGGGCATGCTGGGGAAACCGATGAGGGAAGACACCAAAGTAGGCGAGGGTGAAGGTCGCTTAAAAGTGGTCGCACGAAGGAACTGTGGAATACAAATTAGATTCTGATGTATTTATTTATTATTTATTTTTATAGAGGGAAGTATTTGTTTTAGGTGTGGTTCCCAGGGCAAGAGTTCAAAGTGGCCGGCTTTATTGTTTATTTATTGCCAATGGAGGCAAAGATTTTGAGTTTTCCTAATGCCATGCTCTTCCACAATCCCGTGCCTGTCCATCAAAGGCTAGCGTGTATCCTTGTAGCCACAGTGGGAGAGGTATACATTCAAGGACTTCGCCATTTCCTTCTTCTGTGTGTGGGCGCAAGGCATTTCCTTCAGATCAAAGGTGGGTTTTTCAAGAGTCACAGGTGTGGTTCATTAGACACCAAAGCCCGCTGAGGCTGGTGGAGGTGGGTCATGATTTCTTCCTCCACTCTCATCTGTTTCCCTCACAGTGCCATGGCTTTATTTTCTTCAGTAAATGTTGATATTTAGCATTATCTCACACGTGTTTAGAAAATTAGATCCACAGTGGTATGCTCATTCACGCTTATGTCCCTATCTATACCCATTTATGCATTTCTCAGTGTGTATTCCGACTTTCCATTTTGCTGACATGTCCGAAAGGGCAGTAACTCTATTTATGTCATTCACTAATATGTAAAAGCTAATCAGTAAATACTGGAGAAGTCAGTAATTGGAACAAAATGTTTCAGCAGAATGAGAGGGCAAGGCCTTCCCTGCTCAGTATTCATCTGCTTTGTATCAAAATTCCAGTCTCCACAACCATTTCTTGAGCTGCTTCTTTTCTGAGGTTTCATTGCAAAAATACATTTCCTGGTCTGACAGTCTTGAAATACCGGTTCCTTCTCTTGTCAATTCATTTTTTTTTCTTTTTTCTTTGTACTCATTTACTGAATCAAGAGAGTTAATTTTTTAAAAAATGTTATTTTTATTTGATGTGTATGAGTGTATTGCCAGCATGTAGCTAAGCGCACCCGTGTTGTGCAGTGCCAGGGGAAGACAGAAGAGGCTGCTGGATCCCCTGGAACTGGAGTTACTGACAGTTAGCGGCCATGTGGGTGCTGGGATTAGAACCTGGGTCTTCTGCAAGAACAACCAGTGTTCTTAACCACTGAGCCATCTCTCCAACCCTTATAGAGTTGACTCTTTAGAGCACAAGATCCAAAAGCATGCTAGGAAACATATTTTGGTGCTCTACAAAATGCTCTTGGCATGACTTTGGCAAACATTACCCAACCTTAAAACTGGGATGAGTTGTGCATTTGAATGTACAAGCAGAATGTGCCAGGTAGGTAGAAATCACTTTGCTATCAATATAGATGTGGCTTCATGGCTGAGGGTGTCTTTAGCATCACCAGTGCCCTGGGTTAGACACCCAGCATCACATGATCTTGGCATGGTGGCATATCCTTGTAATCGCAGTCAGTGTGAAATCAATTTCAACTACAGGAGACTCATCTCCAAAACAAAAACCAAAGAACTACCTGCTATCATTAGTTGTTAGTAACATTTATTGGCCCCACAGTGAACGTGCCATTTTTCATTAGTTATGACTTATGTTCTACCAATGTCTGAGAAGGGAGAGAGATAGGTGGACTGGAGCCTGCTCTTCTGAAACTTCATTTTTAGTCGTCTTAATAGATGGTATCGATGAAATCCATTGTCTCAGTAAATGCTGAATTATTTCCATGCAAAATGGACACAAATGCACACACAGTGACTATCCACAAACTCATGCAGGCACACCACCTACAAACTCGTGCACATATTCCTTCATACTATAAAATTCTTTTGCATTTGATCATTCTTGTCAGAGGATTGTGGTCACTGAAATCCATCTAAGGTTTCAAATGTAAATTATTATAATGTTTTGTGAGGCACTTAGAGTTCCCTTGATGGTTTCTATAGTTAAGTGATTTATTTATGATCTCAAAAATGTATTACTGATATCACATCCAAGTGCTTTGACAAGTTTTAGGGACTGCAAGACATTTTCCTCACTTTATTCACACTATATTTTGTTTTATATTCCATTCCATATGTGCAACCATTTAATACACAAACAATATTTTTACTATTTCCATATTCATTTGAATATTAGATGATTAGTAATGCAAAACCATTTGAATAGCAGATCCTTTTGAAGGCATATTTCCTTTTTTTCTTCTTCATTTTTTAATTGAGCTTTTAAAATTACATACATTTCCCACTCAAATCCAGACCCCGTCCCCCATCCATGCCTCCCCCTGTCATTCCAATAAACCCTATGAACTCTGTCATACATGCTGAGTCTTATTCATTCAGGTGTTTATACACAGATGTCCCTCTGTGTAAATGAGTCCACTGGAGTATAGTCAGCCCATCCTGTGGTCGTATGTAAGTCATACTCTTCCTCACCCAGCAACAATCAGTCTCAAATAGTTTTCAATCTAGTGCTGACCCGCCACCTATTTCTCACCTCTGCTTTGGGCCCTTGTTTAATTGAGGTGACATGGGTCCCATGCTCCATGCTGCCCCTGCAGCAGGTGCACACGAGCAAGCCTCCAGTGTCCTGGAATCCTCCACCTTCCTGTGTTCATGAATCAGCCCTGGCTCTTACAATCTTTCTGCCTCCTCTTCTGCAATGGTCCCTGAGCCACTGATGGGTGAGGTTCCATATAGGAGCCCCATCCTACACTCTACAGTCTCTTAGTCTCTGGCCAGTTGTGGCCTTCTGTGTTTCGCACTCTGATGTACATGGAAGCCTCACTGGTGAGAGTTGAGAAGTCCATTAGCCCTCTATCTACCCCTTGTTCCACTATGTTCCATGGACCTTAGTTGCAGAGATCCAACTGCAGATGTGTCTCCTAGTACTGGGCATTACCCAGGTGTATGTTCTCTGTCCTGACCAGATGTGCAACTCTGCAATAGCCTTCATCTGTTTCAGAAAAAGCTTGTTGTATATTTTTAATGAATTGTTGTGCATTTCATACAATCTTAATCATCTTTAAGTATCTAGTTCTAATAGAAGCAAACATTCTATTGCCAAATTAACAGCTTATTTAATTGGATTATTATTTATGCTTAAAGTGCATTTATGAAGATAAAGAGTATATTATGAAACACAGATTTGGGATCTTATCTTTGTTTTACATCAATACTTATAGACACTCAAGAAACATAACCAGTTCATAGTCACTTTTTTATCTTGATAAAAAATGTTAAAACTGCCACAAAAATGTGACTATGAGACTGGATTAGGTGTTATTGTAATGGAGAAAATTCTTCATAGACCTTATAAAATGATGCACTCATACTTATTATGATCAATCAAATATGTGATTTTTTAAATTTTTGAAGTTTATTTTTTATTCCTATTGTTATTTGCTTAAAATATGTGCTACTTATTCAGTGCTTGTAAACGTTTAAATGTTTCATGCTTAATAAACTTGCCTTTAGAGTTATTTTCAAAGCCTAATGTTATATAGTAAAGTCAACACAATAAGATTCATTTTGTGGTAAAACATCTATCTACTGGTATGTGTTCTCTGGCAATGCTGTGATGCTAAGAATCAAAGGGCCCCATGTTGAATTCAGGTTTCTGAGTCATCACACTTTCTCTGACTGTAAGAAGACTCTATATTTGTTTCTCTTAAATTGCAAAGCGTGATTTGTCTGTTAATAGGGATAAGTTTTTTTAAAAATCAGAAGAAGATATAGGTACAAAGAGTTACAGTAATAATTAAAGTTTTGGTTGGTTTTTCTCTATTCTATTCTGAAGGTTTTGAAAGTTGCTAATCAAGAATATGACAGGACTCCAGGAAGGTTGGTCTCAATCAACTACCACAATTTAATTTCTTCTCATCCTGCTAAGACCAGTCTGATGATTTTATAGAAGAGCCCTATAGGTATTTCCATAAATATGTGTTTTACTGCCAAATTGGGTTAGAATTCATCCCTCTTGGCTTTACTTAAAATCCTTTAAAATGAGAAGGTTGAAACTTTTAATATTAATGTATAAATAGATTAAAATTATATCTCAAAGAAATTCCTCCTTTTTAAAATTAAATTCATTTGCTGATGATTTGGGCTCAAAATTTAAACATGGTATTTAAGAGCCAAGTAAATACATTCCAACCAATGTGTCTATAAACCAATTATATCTTCATGCCTCATTGATCAGCCTACATGGAGAAGGGTTCGGGGAATGTCTGTAGCTAATCTGTGTGTTGTAACTTTAAATCCTTTTCTAAAGAACCTGTATAAACAGGAGTGGTGCCTTTCAGAACCTGTTTTGATTGAAATTCCAATATAGTTTAAACACAGTCATATCCTCCCTCAGTTGCCTGGTTACTCTCGTCTTCCACTACCCCCAACCCTATAATTTTCAACATTATTTGACCCAGGATTGCATTCTCACTTTAAAAAGCTTGATATCATTTTTCAAAGAAAAATTAGAAGACCAGAGTAAATTCTGTGTGATTAGAACAATGATTGCTCGAATAGGGAAGTAGAAACAACAACATCTAGTACGAGGGTCAGGAGGGAACTGCTGCAGGGGTAGATGCTGTGAAATCTTGTGCTATGAACTTATGGAAATACCTCAGAATACAGTCTTCAAGATATTTACAACTCTCCACCTAATTTGAGTCTTTTTGTCATATTATGAACATGGCAATGTTGACACTTACCGTGATGGCCAGGTCAGGCTGGACTACTTATATCGACAGTCCTAAAGAAGGTAACCAATGACAAAGCAACACACACACACACACACACACACACACACACACACGCGCGCGCGCGCGCAATAGACACTTGATAAGTTGACTGTGCTCTGGAGTCCCTTTTAAGGCTAAGATGAAATAAGGTAAGATGAAATTAATTACACCTTCAAATATAGAAAATCTCTCAGTTTGTTGTAGACTTTATCTTTACAAAACCAGTTCATTTTTCCCAACCAGTTAAGGCTTAGTATTTTTTTATTCTGTCCTGCTGAGCCTCACATGGCCTGCTGTGGTTACAGAGATGTAGGCACAGCTACCCTTTTTAGCTAGATTCTTGATAAAGCATTACTTTTGAGATCCTCTCCACCTTCAAGAATCCATTCTTTCACCCATAAAGTAAAGCAAATAATTTTCCCTCCATAATAATGATAAACGTAGGAGACTATATAAAGAATTTAACATTTTTAGAGTAAATGTGTCCTTTAAATATTTGGGAATCTGCTTGCACACATGAAAAAAAAAATCCCTGTCCAACAAATCGATTCAAATTAAGCAATGATTTGGGCTGAAACTGATATTTTAGCAAAAGCTCAGTACGTTTTATTTCTTTTGGCACCTTTGCCTATCCAGCACAAATCCTACGAATTAAAGTAAGACTATGAACATTCACATGCACGATTTCAGTCAAGGCACAGTCAAAATGTCAAAGCCTCTGTTCAACTGTGTTCAGTCTGCTATGCAATGCCAAATGTCGTTAAAAGCCATCAAGGAGAAGAGAGGTTGTTTCAAACCGACATCCCCAAGGACACATGGTCTAAAACGGAGTATCAAGCTGTCTTATACATAATCTATGTTAACTGCATCTTCGCTCAAGTCAGGGATAAGTTGAAAGTGGGTATAAAATATAGTTTGAAAGCCCATCCCTTGGGGGTGGGAGAAGGCTTAGCAGGTGAAGTGCTTGTTGCAGAAGCATGAAGAACTGAGTTCAGATCCCAGCACTCAAGAACACAGCTAGGCACGGAGAGGAAGAGTGGGCAGTTCTTAGTCCAACGGAATTCAAGTCCTTTTTAAATATAAACAAACAAACAAACATGTTTTCTTATTTAAATGATTAAATGTGATTATTGAACCAACTCAGAAAGTGCTGTTTTCTATATTTATACTTGTATATTCATTGGCTAATTACAAGCATTTTGGAAACAAATTTACACAAAGTTCTAAAAAGCATAAAATGTCACTGTTTATGTTAAATACTTCTACTTTAAATTGTTAAACTTTTTCATACTGTTTATTTATGAATTTCAATTTCAGTCTATACAATCTAATTTATGCCAATTTTTAAGTTTAGGAACAGTCCTTCTCTAAATGTTGTTAATATTAGGCTTAATTTTTATGGTACTAATACCTGAAAAGATGCTTCTCAAAACCGATCCTGGGTTACAGCTCTGAAATCCCAGACAATAACGTAAAAAATAACATTATGGCACCATCTAGTGACCTAATACTTCCTTTCTTCTTTTGTTACTCAACTTAAAAGCTTACATTTCTGTTGATTACATGAACTATGTGTACTTTCAGCAAGTTCATCCAGAAGACATTTATTTATACAGTTACCCATGGATAAAGCAAACTGATTTGAACAAACTGAAACTTAAAAAATATTTTCCCTCCCTGTATAGCAGAAAATAGTATGTAAGAAGTTCAATCACTTTCAGATTTAGCCTATTTCTGATAGACCCTACTGAAATGACTAGACATTCATATTTGCAACTGGATAAGACAAGTCTTCTCTAGAAAACCGTTCTCAACAAATGAACTCACCAAGCATATGTTGCTTTTCTCAAACAAGTAATTGTGATCATTTTAAATAAAACATTCTAAAACATGAAAATACCACTAAAGGAAAACTAATGACTCCAAATCCAGAGATAAACATTAATTTAGTATCTGGCTTCTCATTGCCAGTATTAATTGCATGGTAATATGCAAATGACATTAAATTTTTTGCTTGACTTTGTGTAACTATGCAACCCTGACTGACCAGATGGTAACAAACTCACAGAAATCCACCTGACTCTGCCTCATAAGTGTTGAGATTAAAGTCATGTGCCACCACACCTGGCTTAGATTACATTTTTTAAAAATTTCGGGACTGGAGAGATGGCTCAGCTTTAAGAGTACTAGCTGCTCTTTCAGAGGACCCAGGTTTGATTCCCAGCATCCACATGACTGCAAACAACCATCTGTAACTCCAGTTCCAAGGGATCCAATATGCTTTTCCCACTTTCGTGTGTGTTGTACACATGGATGCACTTGTACACATGAAGGCAATGCACTCCTAAATGCAAAATAAAAATGATAAATAAAATATTTGTAAATTTTTAGATATTTATTTATTTTAAGTGCATTGAGCATTTGTCTGCATTTAACCCATGTTGTACAGTGCCCATGGATGCTAGAAGAGTGCATCAGATACCCTGGGACTGGAGTTAGGGACTGTGATTAGCTATGGGTGCTAGGACCCAAGCCCATATCGTCTGTAAGAGCAGCCAGTGCTCTTTACCTCTGAAGCATCTCTCCTGTCTCTTAGATTGTGTTTTAAGAGAGATATATCATGGAAATTTATTTCATTTTGTGTTTGTGCACAAATTCATGTTACTGTATTATTAATTTTCCTCTTTGAAATGTGTTCCTTTATGTTTGCGGTAAGATGTAGAATATTAAAACAGAACTTTATAAACCCACTTGCAAGACTAGAGCAGTTAAGCCATGACAGAACCACTCAGTTGAGTGACTTCTAGTACACTTAAGTACACTGAATATGCAGGGCTGCATGTTTGGCCCTGGATAGCTGAGAAGCTATTCTCTGAGAAGACTGATCTTAGTACTTTGTCATTGAAATAAGAATATGATTTTAACAGCAGTGCCAGGAACAATGAATCTCCTTTAAAAATAATGCAAAAGAAGGGCTGGAGAGATGGCTCAACAGTTAAGAGCACTGACAGCTCTTGCAGAGGACATGAGTTCAATTCCCAGCACTCACGTGGCAGCTAACAACCATCCTTATCTTCAGTTCTGGTGTATCTGACTCTTTCTTTCAACCTCTGTGGGCTTTGCATGACATGAATGCACTTATATACATGCAGGCAACACACTCACTCATACACATAAAATAATAATAATATCAAAATATAAAAAGAATACAAACCAAAATAAAATTGTGAGGAAAAAATTAATTTTGTATACAAGAATTTGGTAAAACATTAAAGTAAGAAGTAAGGAATAAATGATTTCAGTCTTTGTAAAAATGATTCCACATATTTTACTGGTTTACTAATAAAAATAAACCAGAAAGTTTCAATAGTGCCCTCTCAGATCAGTCTCTCAATTGTCTTCCACAGGAACGGGACATTTCTTTGAGCTATGTGAAAGAAAGTGCAATTCTTGACAAAAAGGCTGATGGCTTTGTCACTGCATCCTGTTCTTCTCATCATCTAAGCAGACCTGGTATCAAGATCTTTATTCTAAATCACAGTAGAGACTTGATAAGATGCAATCTTCAAGCAAATAATCGGATTCTATCCATTTTCATATAAGATTTTATATACCTTCTATGTTTCCTCCAAATCCCCTGTTGTTGAGTGTGTTAGTTATGGGAAGGCCTTCATGATTCTAGTTGACTAAAGTGTGTAATGTTTATTCGAGATTCTAGAAAGTGATAGTCCCTCCTGTTATAACACTAACAGTGGTGCAGTAGGGCACTTTTATCCTGGGGGTAATCAACAGCTACCTAATTGAACTTAAAGCCCACTCAATGGGAGGAAACTCAAGTGTGGTACTGTAAACTTAGCCAAATACACATGGCTAGAGAGGTCATAGAATTTAGAGAAAACCCCAAAGTTTGTCATATCCCTAGACTAAAGTAATTTCTTACCATGTGCAAAATATGGATTCTTATATTTACAGACAAATATCCCAGTCACCACTCATCAAAAAAGCTTCTTTTGCACCAGACAGAGACTATTGTAAAGAACCATAACTGTTGACACACAGACATTTCCTATGAATTGCCCAGGCCTAAGAGACATATCTACAATGCAACCTCTATACCTAAGGCTCATGGAACATAGAACAAGGGGCAAAGAGAACACTAGTGAATCTCCCAACTCTCATTAATGAAGCTCCCTCATGGAACAGAGGACCAGGAACACAAAAGGTCACAAATGGCTAAAGCGTAGAGATTAAGAGTCTGAAGAATGCTGGTTCTTGGATAGGATTCCTATATTAAACTTCATGTACCCAGGGCTCAGGGAACATTGTAGAAGAGGGAGCAAAAAGACTCTAAGAGCCAAGGAGAGGGTGCATGACCATATGGAAGACCACACAGAGTCCTACAAGCTCCTGGGACTCTGCTCATATGAATCTACAGCAATGGTGTCAGGGTACACAAGTCCCATGCAAGCTCAAGCAGACAACAGTGCAGCATAGAACTGGGGAAATGCACAGCAGACCCCAATCTTAGCTGAAGAAATTGACAAGTGATTACTAGTAGGTGAGGAAGAGCTGATCTTCCTAAAGTGAGGGACTCTAGATAAAATGACTAGACCTCAGTAGCTGAACTTGCACTGAGGAAAGTCTGGGAACAGTAGCTTGACACAGTAGGCCTTAACACAAATGACAGAACAGATGAATTACAGTCAGGGGGGCTATTGGAGGGTGCCAATGGGAATTGAGGTATAAAGATTATCAAGACTGATAAAGATTTTCTTTACAAAATACAAAAAATTCAATATAAACAAATTTTAAAAAGTTTGTGTTTGTAGAGCAGAATATTAAACACATTGTTTAATAGTAAGAAAAATAACTAGTTTAAATATAAAAAGAAATAACATGAGGTGCAAGGAGGAGGATTGTTCATAATGAGGGGTGTATAAAAAAGTCATATTGAAACCTATCTTATAACCCAATTACAAACCTTTTTTTTTGTATTTTTGAGACAGGGTCTCCCTGTAGCTCCAGCTGTCCTGGAACTCACTATGTAGACCAGGCTGGCCTTGAACTCACAGAGATCTGCCTGCCTCTGCCTCCTGTGTGCTGGGATTAAAGGCATGCCCCACCACAAATATTTTTAAGAAGTTAGAAGTAAGATATTCTACATGGCTGTATAATGCTCCTCCTGAAAGTTGTATATCAATAAAATTTGTTTCAGGGTTGTATATCTTCTTATGGCCCCTCCCAAACAAAACACTCTTGGCATTTTTCTTGGTTGCTGACCACATATGGATGATAAGTCCTATTGCTGAAAACACCAAACACATTAGTTGCAAAATACAGAGAATATAATCTGGAACTTAGCTCAAAGCGTCACAGTGCTGGAACGCACTATGCAGGCTAACAAGAGAGAAAAGTATCAGCGGCCTTAGTTGTGAATCTTATGATCTTCAGTATCAACCTGTTTGGCAAAATGTGCCCACTAGTGCAATAGTGCCACCATTGCTACAGTGTTAACCAGTCATTTTCTTATTGGATTTGAGGCCTGCTCCCAGGAGGAACCTATGTATGGCATTGTGAGCCCAGTCAAACCATGCCTGGGGAAGTCATGGTAGTGGGAAACAGTACTGCCTGTCAGAAAATTGACATTGCATCAGAAAGCCTTCTAAATAACTATGTTTACATTTCAGATAGATGCTACTCTCAGTCTTAATGAGAGAAGCTCATTATCTTACCTGTGAACAGAAGTAAATGCAGAGACTCATAACTGCTCAAGTAACAACCATAAGGGACAACGAGTATGTGCTCATTCCTACATAAGACATTTAATCATTCCCTCTACAGTTCAGGGAGCATCATAGAAGAGGGAGAAGAATGAATACAAGTGTTGGAAGAAAGGAATGCTGTACAATGATATCCTATGTGCATGGCACAGTCATTGCAGTTTATAT
>NW_008339517.1:5053247-5059737 GCF_000622305.1 Nannospalax galili
TATACATATATATAGAGAGAGTGTTCATAATTTCCTACCACGGTTCTTAATCAAATGTAGATGCCCTCCCCCATCCCCCATGTATTCTGCCACACATCTTAAGTCCTATTCAGGCATTTGTACACAAATGTCCTTCAGTATAAATGCATCCATCATTTACACTAGTCTAGTCTGCCCACTATTGATCATATGTAAGTCATACTCTCCCTCATCCAGGAGCAATCAGTCTTCAATAGTTCTCAGTCTAGTGCTGGCCTGCCTCCTATTTCTCTCCTCCCATTTGTGCCCTTATTTAATTGAGTTGACATGGGTCCTGTGCTCAATTCCCCCATTGTCAGAAGTTCACATGTGCAAGCTTCCAGTGGCCTCAAAGCCTCTGTTTCCCTGTGTTCCTTTTGAACTGACAGCAGCTGTAGCTGTTTGCAATGGTCTGGCATATGACTGGCCCTGTGAACGGTGATTTAGGGGATGGAATCAGGTGACTGTCTTCTCTCTGTTGAAAAATTTAGCTGCTGAAAGAGTCTGGGCGAAGCAGAGTCATTACCTTCAGTTCTGTAAGCACTGGTAAGTCACCACACTCCGGTGGATAGTTCAAACCCATGGTCACACAGAAGACCTTGATTAAACTCAGCGGGTCATGACAACAACAACAAATGAGCAACAGAAACAAACACATGAATGTGGGAAATGGATTTGTAGGAAGGAGAGGTGGCTGAGAGGTGTGGGAGGTGAGAATAATTAGAATGCATTTAAAAAAATTTTATTATTTTTATTTTATGTGTATGCATGTATTGCCTGCATGTAAATGCACCTGTGTCGTGCAATGCCCACAGAGGTCAGAAGAGGCTGTCGGATCCCCTGGAACTGGAGTTACAGACAGTTGTTAGCTGCCATGTGGATGCTGGGATTCGAACCCGGGTCTTTTGCAAGAACAGTCAGTGTTCTTAACCACTGAGCCATCTCTCCAGCCCCAAGAATGCATTTTTATAGAATGCATTTTATACAGTGTAAAAATATTAAAGGAAAAATTTAATTAATAATAAGAAAACTTGCAAAAGTAAAAAGAAATATCACTTACAGAAGCCAATACTGCAACCAGAATAACCCTAGAGAGTCCTCCCAGAGTCACCAGCTGCACTACTGAGACTGCCTAATAGTTGGTTTCATATCTACCCAGGATTTAATGTCAACATTTCCTTAAAGATGTTGGTTGGTATCTACCTTCCTTCAGATCTTCGAGTACATGACTGTTGATTTTGGCCATGTTAGAAGGCAAGGATGTCATATTTGTAAGCTTTCATGGCAGTTAGCTTCTCTTCATCACCTGACTAGAAAATAAACTCACTGAAATTTGATGCACAACTGAAAAATACAATGTTCTCCAGAAATCTGATGCCTACAAGTTGAATAACACAATTTTATTCCTTTAATGATGACTGTAAAAAGAGTTTTGGGGCACCCAGGACAATTTGGGTGGAAAATTATGGCCAGGATGAAGTAACAAACTTACAATTACATCTGTTAGAGAGTGGCTGATGAGGAAATGTGTCCCATGGAAAGAGAATGCAAAGGCAGGTCTGGTATTGAAAGAACAGCAGGATCATTGTTTTCGCCATGGAAAGTGATATGCTGAGGCAGTGACGGTGATTTGAGTGTCAAAAGCCCAGTATTAGTTAAGACTAATCAGTATCAGGAAGTATAAGAGCATGTACAGCACAGCGTTTCAATTGCTACACCTTGGAATCCATAAACAGTCTGTGCTGGAATCTGAGTCTCCACAATCACTAGTCAGGAAAATTTTGCAAGTATGACTTTGGTGTCTTTAGATATAATTTTCTTTATCTTTTGAAAAAAAGTATAGTAATTCTACCAATTAATTATGGAATTGTGGTTAAGGTGAGTGTGACAACACAATGAAGTTCTTGGCAAAAATGGGGAGAACCTGGTCATTGTACATTGAGCTAGTAGGTACCAGCTATTTTTTAAATCTCAAAATGAAATAAAAAACAACATTCAGAAGGAGATAAAGAAGAGGAGGAAGATGTCACAAGTGTCCAAATTCTTCTTCCATATTAGGGAATGACTCTGCAAGTGCCTACTGTGTTACCTCTTATGGAAGTAATTCAAAGGGAAATGAACCTAGACCAGTACAGCCTGATTTCAAGTTTCTCAGAATCTGGGAAACAAGGGGAACAGAGCTCAGGGTCAGGAGTAAGGTGGACATAACAGAGGGTTTGGAACAATTCTGCTAAGAGCAGCAATTAAAGACACTAGGTAGCATATAAAGAACAGAATATATGCCTCACAGACCTCAGGGTGAGAAGACCATGAAAACCAGGGTAGCAACAAATTCTGCTCTCTGGTGAAAACTATTCTCAGTTTGCAGTATGCTGCCTTACTATTGTGTCTTTTCCAGAAGGAAGAAATGTGCTGACACATAATACACAACAAGAGGAAAGACTTGGAAACCCAATACTGAATGAACATTCTCTTATGACAAGCTTAATTTCACTCACGAAGGAGATGCCCTTGTAGCCCAGTGACCACTCCTAGTGCTAACATATTGGCTAGTGAGTTTAACCATCTAAATTTTGGAGGGGACAAATTTAAACCACAGTGTGTGCAGGCATGTTACAGTCCACACTTATATATGCACATATATTTTCAGTCTCTACCATTCAGTATCTATGAAAAAAATTCTCTTATGTGGACTTCACATCTTCTACATGATTTTTAATTTGAACTTTTTCATAAATTCCAATGATGTCAAAGTCTTTTTAGCTGTAGCTAGCTCTAATTGAATACATCTAAATCATATGAAAACTCTCTGTCTATCTATCTGTGGTGGTTTGAATGAGAATGTCCCCCATAGGCTCCAAGTATTTGGACATTTTGTCCCCAGATGGAGGCGCTGTTTTGGGAAGTCTTAGAAGATGTAGCCATGCAGGTCTCTGGAGGCCGACTTAGAGAGTTCTTAAGCCTTTCCAGATGTCTAGCCACTCTCTTACTTCCTGTGCCTCCTTGAAGATGTGAGAGCTTAGTTTCTGCTCCTCCTCCAGCCACCTCTGCCACCATACCTCCCCAAAATGATGGACTATTGCCCCTTTGGAACTGTAAGCTAAATGAACTTTTCCTTTTGTAAGTTCCCTTGCTCATGGTGCTTCTATCACAGCAACAGAAAAGTGGTTAATACACCATCCATCCATTGACATAACATTTTTTCATCATTAATTCAAGTCTTGTCAGTCATGGAAAGCATTCTTTGTGAAACTGCTTTTCACTTATATGTTAGCCCTATGAATCTGGAAGGCTCTCAGGGAATAAAAACTACTACACCAGTGAATACGATTTTGACTTAAATCAAGAGTTTATTTCATAATGGTCACTATGTGTTAATTTACTAGATATGCCACAACAATAATAAGGAGGCACACACTTCAGTCACAGGGGTTTATATTCTTATAGTTTTGGAGTTCAGAAGTCGAGGATCAAAGTGCCAGCAGTATTGGTCTCTTGTGTACCTCTTTCCTTGTCTTGTAGCTGACCCCTCTTGCTGTCTATTCCTATGATCTATCCCTGCATCTTCCCCCTGTATCCATGTGCGCTAATCTCCCTTCATATAAGGATCTAGATAGACTAGAAAAGGGCTCACATCAGCTGAGTCATTCTTATTTAATAATTTCATTATTTCTCTCTCTCTCTCTCTCTCTCTCTCTCTCTCTCTCTCTCTCTCCCCACACACACACAAACACACATGCACATGCCAAGGCTCAGCTATGGAGGTCAGAGGACAACTTTGATGAATCAGTTCTGAACTTCTACTGTGTTTTGCAGGGATCCAATTCAGGCTGTTAGGCTTGTGCAACAAATGCTTTACCAGTTGAGCCATGTTGCCATTACATTAAAGGCTCTTTCTCCAATTGGAAACCTGTTCTCATGTTCTGAGAATTAGAGCTGCACCATCAAAAATTTTTGGAAATAAATGTAAATTTTCCCTCACATGCACAGGAAGGATATTCATCCTAATTTTAACACCTGCGGAGTCTTAAATCCATCGCAACAGCAGCTTTGAATCCAAAATCGTATTTCACTCTCTTCTGAAACAAGAGTTAATGAAACATGGATTATGAGTCATCTTCAGTCCAAATTCCTCTTCAGCTATGAACCTAGGAACTGAGGTTAGATCTGCCTTCAAGCACAATGGTGGACAAGCACAGGACAAGACAGTCCCACTTCAACTGAAGAACAGCAAGGAAGGCAGTGGTCATATGCCCCAAGCAAGCCCAAACTCTGCAAGGGCAAATACTATCTGAATTTGAGGCTCAAAGAATAATCTTCCTGGGGTCAATGCTCTGTCGAGTAGATTTAGGGGGTGAATGTATAACCTTAGGGACTTCAGAGGGACTGCATCACTCTCACCAGTTGCATGCAACAGTCTAGTTTCTGCAGCTGTATGTGCATGTGCTGTTCTCAAGATCTAGCCTCCAGCACTGAAATTACACTGGATACAATTTCAAGGAACAGTCAGCTTTCCCATGCTAGGAATCAGCAAGGAGTCCATTGGTGACCGTGGATTATGCAAACCATTCCTGAATTATCTGTCCTTAGACTTATTGCTTGAAACAATATGAAGTCAATCTTCCATTTCCCACTATGCATAGCCTCTGCAAAATAAACAAAAAAGAGAATTAATCAGTCAAGTATCATAAATATTGCTATATATTCAGCTAGTTTTGAGTTATCTGTCTGTGGTACTTAAATCACACACATACACATTCTTACTCAGGCACATGGATGTTTGTCTTTGTCTACCCTATCTGGATTCTTCTATGTCATATTTCATTTTGGATTTGGCAAAAGGGCTCTGAAATTCCAAGTTTATGTGTTGCTTGCTCAAAGCTCTCTAGAAAGTTAACTCTGCTTACTAGATCTTTTAACACCAGGCTATGGACTTAGTAGAATCAGATGTGAGGGATGATTATTAGGTGTGGAATACTCAGATTTGTGGTTGTAAAATATGATTAGTTTTTAATCACAGAAAGTCCAGGATATGGCTAACTCAAGAATAACTTGTTAGAAAATAAAATCAGCAGATATCTGTTAAATGCAGTGAGCTCAACCTCCAAAGAATATATACAATTTATTTTCTTGTATAAATCCTATACCTACATTGAGTAATGAGTAAAAGAGGCATTGTAACATACTTACAAATTGTAGTGAAAAAAGAAAATAGAGGAGGGAAGAAAATAGGAGAAAGGGAAGAGAGACTGAGAGAAAAAAATTAAGGTTTTAGTGGCACTCTCGGGCTTTCATCTACATAAGTATTTCTATATTTATTTCTCACTCTGTTTCCAATTGTCTTCTTATCCTGTGTTGGATGATAGGATTGAAGACAGGAGAATTTCTGCTCAGTTACTCACACAAAAAGTCTGGATAATGCAATTATGATAACATAAGAACAAATTTGAGAGTTTACTGACACATGGAATTTGATTATCTCTTTTATTCACTTGATTCACCTGTTTTATTTTCTTTTCTCATAACTGAACCAGGAAGAGGCAGTCATCTCGAGAGAGTGGTTATTACATTTTTGCCTAATATTTTTAGACTCAAGCAATTCACAATTCTGATAAGGTTGGGGACTTTCAAAATATTGAAATGATTGCCAGAAATGAACTCATTTAAGGAGTCCCTATCTTCATGTCATAAGCCATTAATTCAATAAACTAATGTCAAATCTCTAATTTTTTGCCTAACCATCTAGAGCCTATTATTATAATCACACCAAACCATGCTTATAGGCAGAACAGTGTGTGCGACCTTGCAGAAGTATGCAGCAGCTCCCAATTTTTTTTAAACCTTTAAATTTTTATTTTGGTAAACATAGAAATAGATACAAATTATATTTATTTCAGTATTCACTAAAAAATTCCAGAAAGAACAAAATGAATGTGAGATCTTTTTTATATTTATGCAATGCCAGATAAACTCAAGCTGATCAATGGTCTCAAATTCAATAACCAATGCCATAAATTTAGAACACAAAATATATACAAAATACACTATTCCTAAAGTTTGAGATTTTACTATAAAAAATTATGGAATATTAGATGTAAAACTGACTTTGTGCTATATCTAATTTATGTACCTAAGGCTAGAAATACGAAATAACACTTGTACTAGTAAACGGAGGATATTTTCCTATTATGGTTTAGTATATATTGGGGGCAAATTATTTAGGAGTGTATGAAGCAACAGGTGCCATATTGGAATAATATTTAGTGTCTCCATTTATTATAGTTAGTTTGACAGGGAAAGAATTCTGAATAAAGGTAAGAATAGTGGAAACACTTTAATTTCAACTCTTGAGAGACTGAGGCTGGGGGATTTCTGTGAGTTTGAGGTCAACCTGGTCTACATAGCAAGTTTGAGACCAGAGCTACATAAGTCTCTCTCTCTCTCTCTCTCTCTCTCTCTCTCTCTCTCTCTC
>NW_008339517.1:5059752-5110417 GCF_000622305.1 Nannospalax galili
TCTCACTCTCAAAGAATATTGGCATCATAAAAGTTAGCAAGTATTAATATTTCAAAGTAATAAATCAAGTGTTTATGCAGATTTTGCTATAAGGTAGGCAATCTTATGTGAATAAGATTGTGAGTCTTACATGATTCACATGTAATATCTTACTTAATTCATCCATTACATATCTTCCTATATCTGCCCATGGCTAAAATGAAAATTATCATCATAAAATCTCAGGTTATCAAATACTAACAAGCACAGAGATATACATACTTATTTTGACAAAACTTCTTCCAACTCCAATATATAAAAATGTATCAGTAATTAATATAATAACATACAGCTTTAATAACCACCATATACCAGGAAGGGTTTTGAGACTTTTCATAACATATGAGTCCTTTCCTTCAATTATTCAGCCTAATAAGAGCTTGTTGTGCATGTAAAACGACTTAAAGTAATACTATATAGATAGATAAGGCAAGAAGTAATTTTTGAAGACCACATGTAGTAAGATTCATGGAGACTTCATGGAGAAGGTGACATTATCATTGAGTCTGGAAGCATGAGCAGATATATGTGGGGTGTAATAGGACGTATCATCTCACTTCAGTGGTTCTCAACCTTACAAACTACTGATGTGTTGATTAATACACAATGGTGTCCAGCATTAGGGTGGAAGCTGTATCATACATTTTGGAATTATGTCTAACAGTGTCTCTGGCCTCTGCTCATTACCTATCAATAGCAACTCCATAGTCCTGGCACGTGACAATAGCTAGAGTAGTATGTAGTGTCCCTTTCGTATGGGATCATAGTTCATGGTGACTGAGAGCCACCATTCCAGGGAGAATCAGCATGTCTGAAATCAGAGTTTAAGAAACCATGATAATATGCAAATTCTTCTATGGAAGATACCATGGGAGGATGTTGATGGGAGACTTGCACTGGGGCATTGAGATGCTTATAGAAAGAATGTTTTTCCTTGTTTACAAGTGGGAGCTGTAGAATAGTGACAAAATAGTGTTGAAGAAATCATACTCAGACATTATCTCCAAAATACAAATGTCTAGACTATCATTTGGTATTGGAAACATTTCCTTATTTTGTCATCGTTACTTCCACAGATGGAAAGGAACACCATGTTCACCTATTAGTCCTCACTTACTGATGTTTATAGATAATAAAATATAAACTGTAATTTCCCAATAGCATTTTGATTAATAAAGACCTAATTATTTATCACATATAAATATTTATTTACTTCTTCAAACAATTCATTCACTGTCTTACCAAAGCTACACTGAAGTCTGAGTAAACATTGCCTTGTAAGACAAAATTCTAGTTGAAAGTATAATGGATGTACATGCTAGTGTTGCTTCTAAATTGCATTTTCATGCAGTCTCTGAAATTCTTTTTAAAGTCCTTTCTTCCTGTTGGAATTATGTTCAATACTGCCTGTCTTTGACAATTTTCTAAATATGAGGTTTCTTTCTGAAGATTACAAATACCATGACCCCCAATGATCCTGCAGAGAATATTTCCTGTGTTTATCATGACAACTGTAACAATGCAGTCTGTCAAACTCACTCCAGCCAAGAAGCCACCAGAGAGCATGCCAGGAATTTTGAAATATGATGGATACCTATGGTAAGAAACGTGTGAGTACAGTTCAGTTTGGTCAGAAATTTTAAAGCAAGTAAGAATGAATGCAATCAAAATTCTCCACCCAAATAATTCTCATATAATATGAAAGAGAAATGTAATTCAGGTGTGTGTATATGTGTGTGTGTGTGTGTGTGTGTGTGTGTGTGTGTGATGGGGGGTTATGTGTTTGGGAAATTGTATAGACGTGTTCAGGAACCCAAACAGACTTAAGCAATTGTCATGTCCTATTACCCTGATGAATTTCTCTCATAAATAAAGGCAATGAGTTCTGAGTTTTTTATTTCTTTTTAAAAGGTTTATTTTTTATTTTTTATTGATTTTTTGCGCATTTCATACAGAAAATAATCTTTATACCCCTTTCCCCTTTTGGCATCTTCCCATATCCACCCCACTGGAGTTCGTATTTCTGTCATTTGTGTTAAGGCCTATCATGTGCAGTTAGTGTCCCCAGATGTCTCTCAGTGCAAGTTCACCCACTGGGATCTAGTCAGCCTATCTAGGGTCCCTCCCTTTAAGACCAGCTCTTCCTCATTCAGCAGTAATCAGCTGCCAATAATTCTTTGACTAAGACTGGGGCCCGATGTTCATTTCCATAGGTCTGTGCTGCATTTTTGTCTGCTTGAGTTTTCATGGGTCTTGTGCCTGCTGACACCATTGTAGGTTCATATGAGAAGAGTCCTGGGAGCCTGTAGAACTATTTCTGTATAGTCATGTACCTCCTCCCTGGCTCTTGTAGTCTTTTGCCTCTCTTCCCCAATGGTCCCTAAGCCCTGGGTGGATAGAGTTTAATATAGGAGTCTGTCTAAAGAACGACACTCTACAGAATCTGCTCTTGTTCTCTGCATTTTAGCCATTTGTGACCTTTTGTGTTCCTGGCCCTCTATTACATGAGGGAATTTCACTGATGAGAACTGCAAGATGCATTAGTGTTCTCTTCATCCCTTGTTTTATATTCTGTGAGCCTTAGGTGTAGAAGTTGCATCATAGATGTGCCACTTAGACTCTGGCAATTCACAGACAACCTCTATGTATGACCAGTTCTGGAACTTGGCAATTATCTCTGTCTCTTGAAAAAGAAGCTTCTTGATGGGTGGTTACTGGGATACATGTCTTAGATTTAAGGATTCATATTTTGCACATAGTTAGAAATTAGATTTGTCTACGCATATGACAGCCTTGGAGTTTTCTCTAAGATCTTTGACCTCGCCAGCTATGTGTATTTGGCTATGTTTGTAGTACCACACATGGGTTTCCGCCCACTGAGTGGGTTTTAAGTCCAATTAGGTAGCTGTTGATTACTCCCAAGATGAAAGTACCATTACTGCACCAATGTCATTTGCTGTGCTGGTCATTGATGTGGTTTTTAGGCCTTGAAGTTGGAGTTGGACCATTGATTGATGTCCTATCAATGTGTAATTTTGGGAGTTTCTTGGGCTACCCTTGCCAACAAATCAAAGGAAGGTCTTTCCTGTCTGGCACTGTTTCTTGTTATGTAGCCTTCAGTTATACTCACAGCCTCATGTGGAGATATTGTATGTGTAATTTTTCAGTAGGTTTTTAAAGTTTTTTTTCATTACTTTTATTTTCTGTGTATGACTATACTGCCTGCATGCATGTAAGTGCACCTGAGTCATGTAGTGCCCATGGATCTGAAGCCATTGGATTCCCCAGGAAATGGAGTTACACCTGAATGGTAATTATCTGGCATGTAGGTGCTGGGAATTGAATCTGATTTTCTGCAAGGGCAGACAGTGCTCTTACCCGCTGACCTATCACTCCAGCGCAGAATTTTGAGTTTTGAAGCTTAGTATAATAAGGTAATTAAGGATTCAATGGCTTTGATTCTTTATTTTTGACAAGTTTTTCATTAAATATAGGAATAAGTCCAAAATCAGATCATCCTAAAACTCATAACAGAAAGAATTTTTAATTTGTGGTTTCTGTAATATTTTAAAATATGTTTGGATGAACTTCTTTGCTCCTTTTGCAGTGTTGGTGATTGGACATAGCTCCTTGTTGGTGCTAGACAGTCATTCTACCACTGAGCTATACCTGAGGACTTGGATATACAATTAATATATAGTGTAAGGTAAAAATGTGTATACACATGTAATCCTATTCATGATTTGCTTGCTGAATTTGGGGCTTGATTTCATGAAGAGTCTAATTGAATCTTTAAATTTTTGTCTTCTTAATTGGGGCATATGATCCCAGCCTATGAAATCTTGTTGGTTAGTCATCATATTCTGTATTGAAGCCTTTTGTCAAATAAAGTGGGGGGGGGGAAACAAGAGAAAAGCAAAACAAAGAAACAAAAAAGAAAGCACCCTTTTATGTCTTACTCGGGTCAGAACTGGATAATGGGGCCAATGCTCAGTTTCTCCGAGATGTAGTTGGATTTAAAAGAAAATTGTAACTACTACCTTTCTTAGTGCTTATGTAGGAATGGTGCATCAGAACATAGCTGAACTCAGTGACGTTCAGTCAATGCTGGAGAGAGGCTCACCCTGGAGAGCTATTGGAAGTTGGTGGTCATTGAGGAAGGAATTCACATTTTCTTCAGTGCTCATGTGCCAATGGATAGCTCCACATACATCCCAGTGGTACCTGCTCTGGTTAAACTCAGTTGGTCACCAAATAAAAACAGAGGGAATTGAAATGGAATGGAGACTTGCTGGGAAGGGGTGAGGGATCACATGGAAGAGGAACGATAAGTGGGGGTGAGTTGGTAAGTGTGACCAGAATGCATTAATTGTCAAATAATAAATTATTTTTAGAGGAAATGGTATATTTAGCAAAAGGAAACGAGGTATTTTAGGAGAACTGTATCTTATGTTTCTGTCATAAAAAAATGATTTACCACCAGTGTAGTTGCAAATTCAGCAGCTTTGTCATTTGGAGTCATTGTGGAGAGGCAGCTTACACTACACCACCCACTTAACTGACTGTGATCCCCACCCAGAGTTTGCGGGAGGCAAACTGCTTTACTCTTATAAGAACATTATTACTGTTGTGTTTTCCCCTTGAAGCCTTAAAGATATCTTGCATTGTACAAAAAATATGTATGGGGCTGGAGAGATGGCTCAGCTGTTAAGAGCACTGGTTGTTTTTGCAGAGGACCAGGATTTGGTTCCCAGCACCTATATGGCAGCCAACAACTGTCCAGTAACTCCAGTTCTAGGGAATCTGACACCCCTTCTGGCCTCCATGCCCACTGCATGACAAGGGTGCAATCACATGTAAGCATAATAACTCTTATACATCAAATTTAAATAAATTAAAAAATAACTATATATATTGTATTTGGATATAGCACATACAAATTGAGACATTTAATAATAATCTCTTCTAGATTTGAGTAAATAGAATAACAAATTAAAAAATAGGATGTACTAGCCGGGTGTGGTGGCACATACCTTCAAATCCCAGGACTCAGGAGGCAGAGGCAGGAGGATCTCTGTGAGTTTGAGGCCAGCCTGGTCTCCATAGAGAATCCAGGCCAGCTAGGGCTACAGGGAGACCCTGTCTCAAAAAGAACAAAAAAAAATAGGATGTACTTATCACATGCCAAGGACTTTAAATCAACCTTTTATAGTCAGCTTCATAATTAATGTTGACAAGAAATTTCATACACTGAGTAAAACAATGAGCCTCATTTTCAAAAGTGGGGACTAGGGATTAGAACAATTAAGATGTTTGCCCCAAACTGGATTAATACACAGTTTTAAAGTCCTATCGAGAATACTATATTGCATTTATTTCTTGAGTCCCCAGTTCCTAAATCTCTGTTTTTACCTGACATTGGCTTAATGGAAGGTCATTGAGTATTTTATAGAGTAGCATTAAATTTGTGTGGTATGAAATTAACTCATGATTATACTTCTTGAGAATTTGTAGAAAAATGTTAGTCAAAAATGCAATTGTTCTCTGCCCTTTGTTCATCATAACAGGAAGTATGTGAATTCTGCATATAGAATCTGCACAAGTTTATTACCAGTGCTGCTAACTCTGATGCTGTTTCTGCTGTTTAAAACGTACTATATTCTTTTTAAAAATATTTTTTTGATTTTTCATGATTTTCATACAATATAGTTTGAAGTTATTTAGATCTCTTCCCTTATCTGCACCTCCCCTCAAGACCTTTGTCCAATTTAATGTGTGTGCATATACATAATATATATGCATATATAGAATATCTATCATCTCTATCTATGTTTCTTTTTATCTGGCCTTTACAGTCTGTTTTGTGTCCCCCAAATGTCTTTCAATGTAGGTCCATCCACTGGCCCCACCAAGTTTCTCATCTCTGTAAGACACTGTCTCTCTCCCTCCTAGCAGCCATCAATTGCCAAACGTTCCTTCGGTTGGGTTATCATTTCTTACCTACTTCCCCATGTGTATGCTGGAATTTTATCTGGTCTGAGCTAGCATGGGAATTGTGCGTGCTGTCACTATTGCTGTGAGTTAATATGTGTAAAAAAACTGTCTGAAAGACTTTCATTTTGGTGACCGACCCTCTGGACTCTGTCAGCCTTTCCACTTCCTCTTCCTCACTGATCCTTGAGCCGGGTTAGGAGGCCAGGATTTAAAGTTTTCCTATTCAGGCATCAACACTCTTTGGCCTCTGTTCTCTGCACATTGACCAGTTGTGGGTTTCTGTGTTAATTATCATCCGCTGCTTACAGAAACTTTTCTGTTGAGATGTGAGAAATAGATTCATCCTATGTGTAGAGGTTGCATTGAAGATGTGTCACTTAGGGTTAAGCTTCTCAAAAACACTTATACTCTGCATTTGACCAGTTCTGGAATTCTGTAATAGTCTCCATCTGCTGCAAAAGAAGCTTCTTTGATGAGTGGTGAAAGATATACTTATCTATAATATGAAGATGCATATTTAGAATAATGTAAGAAATTACCTTGGTGTAGGGCTGTGGCAAATGGAGGTTTTTCACTCAGACCTATAACCTCTCCAAGCACGTGTACTGCAGAGTCCTCATTTCTGAATAGGATATCTGTGTTAAACCTCTGCTTCCCAAGGCTCAGATATCATTGAAGAGGAGGCAGAAAGATGGTTAGGGCCATGGGTGGTGGATGATCACATTGAAATAGATCTGTTTTCCTGACAGCTAATCAGTTACTCATATGAACTCACAGCAACACTGACAGAATGCAAAAGACCCTCATAAGCTTAAATGAGACAAAATGCCAGCACAGATGTTGGGAAATTGATAAGATCTGAGGAACTAATGGCAACTGATAGCTGCTGAGAGACAGAGATGAAGAGTCAGTTTCCTTTAAGGGTGTGACACTGGGTGGGTTAATCAGACTGAAGAGAATGAAGGACCCACCATGAAGGACATTTATTAACACAGATTTGACACAATAGGCATATATGTTCATATAATAGAGTGTATGGTAAGGGGGCATAGATGGGGGAGGAGGTCTTATATCATAAGAATATAGTGTACAAATAGAAATCTTAAAAATTTATTTAAAAAGTTACTTCATTCCCACCACCATTAATAATAACTATTTTCTCAGGAATTCTTAAATCATGCTATTGTTCATTTTATTTTCTTTTACCCATTTTACCCAATATTTATCTATAATTCCTTGAATGTTTGCTGACTTTCATTATTTTTATATATTATCAATTAAAATATTACAATGAGAGAGAATTTATTGACTGTCATCTATTTCACTCTGTGTGATATGATACATAATGCTCATTTACTTGATTTTTTTCAAATTACCACAATTTAATTCATGAGAAGGCCTTTCAGTGTACTGTATCCTTTCACTATTCTCCTACTGTGCCTCATTCACTATTTTCCCTGGCACTGTCTTTCTGTCAAGCAATTTGAGTCACATTTTTGTTTGTTTTTATTGGAGAATGCTTAAGAAACTAAGGCCTCATAGCAAGGTATTCCCATTGAGACTAGAGTGAGTGCCATTGTGTTTGTGTGTGTGTGTGTGTGTGAGAGAGAGAGAGAGAGAGAGAGAGAGAGAGAGAGAGAGAGAGAGAGAGAGGAGAGAGAGAGAGTTAATAAAATGTTCTTTGTACATCAACCTCACTGGGCCATGAGGTGCCCACATAATCAGTTAAACATAATTTTGGATATATTTGTGTTAATGATTTTGTTGATTAACTTTCAAATATCCACAGAGGGAAGCAGGTAAGCATACTGTTGTTACATCATAGCTGGGCTTGATAAAATCCAGGAAGGGTCTGAATGGATAAAAACGATGAAAAGTAGAAGAAAGTGTTGGCTGCTGTTGCATGCTCTACCTATGTTGACTCAGCCTTGTTTTATAGTACTATGTCCTCTCCTGAGGGGGTTCAAACTATTGTACCGAGATGGTATCGAAATCCCAACTATTTTGTAAATTTTGTTGTATTTCGATACTGTTATCTATTGTTACTTGTCTATTTGGAACATCTGTTATTTAATATATAAATATTTATAATTTTAACACCACTTTCTACACCAAAATATTTTCTTTGGACTTTTTGAGACAGGGTCTTCTTGTACCTCCAGGTGCCTGGAACTCACTCTTTAGACCAGGCTGGCCTCGAACTCACAGTGGATCCGCCTGCCTCTGCCTCCCGAGTGCTGGGATTAAAGGCATGCGCCACCACTCCCTGCTTTTAATAAAATAAAATATCTTTTGTCATTTGTAAACTTTTTTGTTTTACGTTTATTTATTTATTTTTTGAGGCTAGTATCCATGTTCCTCTTTTGGTCAGTGTTTTTGTGAAATATAATTTTCTAATTTTTTATTCTCAATAGCCTTGTGTTCACAGATGTAATATGAGTCTCTTGTACATAGCATAAAGCTGGATCACGTTTCATTCTCCAGTGTGTTCTGCCAACCTCTGTATTTTGATTAAAGGGTTTGCTACATTTACATTTAAAGCAAGAGAGGAACGATCAGTTTCTGCCATGTGCTGTTTCTGTACACATTCCTTATTTGGTTTATTGAACACCTGTGTATTATACTACTGTCTTCTGTTTAATTTGTACAGCAAAACATTTAAAGTCCTTTCTTGCTTCACCTTCCGTGATTTTTATATATCCATTTTTTTGTACTATATAAACCTATTTTCTTTGTGGCTATCATGGGAATCCTATATAATATCCTAATGTTTACAGCATTCTAACTTGAATTCTTTTTGTTTTTCCTTTTTATTTTATGTATATGAGTGTATGCCTGCATGTAGGTAGGTGCACCTGTGTCTTGCAATACCGCATGGAGGTCAGAAGAGGGCATCTGAACCCCTGGAACTGGAGTTATGGGTGGTTGTTAGCTGTCATGTAGGTGCTGGGAATTGAACCTGGGTCCTCTGCAAGAGGAGCTAGTGCTCTTAACTACAGAATCATTGCTCTAGCTCTCTAATTTTTAACAGTTGATTTTCACTAAAAACAAAAACTGTCTAAAACTACAGATGTATTCTCTTTCATATTGGTTGTTGATGTCACAAAATTATGTATTTATACTTTATATTCACAAAATATATAGCAATAATCATTTTCAGTGAATTAATCACTTATGTTTTATAGAAAACAGATTGTTGATTATAAAGCATTATTAGAATGAATCATCTTTTATGCATTTCCACATATTTACACTTAAAGAACTTTTATTTGTCCATATGGCTTTTCGTTACTATATAACAACCTTTCTTCTAATCCTCCAAAAAGCTCATAAGCATTTCTTGAAAGAATGACTTATTGATAACAGAATATGTGAACTTTTACTGATGTGAAAATGTGGATTTCTCCCATATTTTTCAATGGCAAATTTTTTTGTTATAATTTTTTGGCTTAGTTTTATTTTCTTTTTCCTTTTAGCCTTTAGAATATGTCAGTTCACTGCATTCTAAAAATATCTTATAAGAAAAATTTGTAAAATTTTTGGGGATAACTTCGGCATGGTAATTTAGTTCTCTCAATCTGCTTTCCAGGTTTTCTTGGCCATCTTTTAATTGTTATTTTAATGGGTATTGATGTGTGCCTCTTTCAGACCATCTTAGAGTTGGTTTGAGATTCTTAACTTTATTGTGTTCTTGCCTTATGACTCTTCCTGCTTTTATTTTCCTTTATCTTTTCTTCCAGGATGTGCATACTGAGTGTGTTGGGCTCCTTGATGTCACATTGGACCCTGAGGGTCTGTTATCCACCTGTACATGTTTATTTTGCTTTTCCCATAACTTTAAGTTCCTTGATGCTTCCTTCTGAAATCTACTTTGAATCCTTCTCACAAACTCTCCATTTCAGGTATTACACTTTTCACCTACAGTTTTTCTTTTACTTTTTAGGTTTTCTGACCCTTCCATGATATTTCTTTATTGTAGATCACTGTTTTCTTTACATCTTTTAATCTATTTTCTTAGATTTGTGTGGAGCATTAAGAAAGTTACTTCAATACTTTATTCAGTGTATTTACCATCAATGTATTTTTCCAATATTTATCCCAGCCCTAGCTTCTGTTGGCTTTATTTGACCAATGAATGGTCAAGTTCATACTTTTTATACTTTTTTTTAATTTGTGAGGGGTTTGGACAGAACTGGATATTTGAATCTAATGATGCAGAAAATGTGTAAATTAGATTCTCTTTAATAAACAAGGTTTGATTATTTTGGCCATTGCTTTTTCTTGCTTGTCTTTTTCATTTGTTTATACATGACACCTTTGTGTGAAGGATCAGCCTGAAGTGTAAACATAATATATTCTTGTGTCTTCAGTGAGCTTGTATAGACTCTGCATCACTTAATGGATCCACCATTTCTTCTACCCATAAACTAGTTTAGTGAAGCAGTTGTGTTCACTTGGTAAGCTGAAATTTTATTTATTTATTTTTGAGGTTTTTTGTAGTACTATCTGATCTTACTTGAATTTTTTAATGTATATTTTTGAATTTTTGTGTATTTCATACAGTGCATCTTAATCATATTTAGACCCTTGCCCCTATCTGAATCTGTTCTGCCTATCCATCATCACTCTTTTAAAAAAGATCAGCTCTCCCTCATCTGGCAGTGATCAGCTGCCAATAGTTCCTCAGCTAAGGTTGGAGCCTGCTTCCCATTTCTATGCTTTTTTTGTCTAATTGAGGTTGCATGGATCTTCTGCATGCTGTCACCATTGCTGTAAGTTCATGTGAGTCAGTTCCCAGAAGCCTGAAGACTTTCCTTATGGGCATACACCACTCCTGACTCTTGCAATCTTTCCATTCGAAAGTCCGTGAGCCTTTGGTGGGTGAGGTTTAATATACGAGTCCTATTCAAGGACATGAAATCTGCAGTCTCTTCTCTACACTTTGGCCAGTTATTTATATTTTTAAGAGTATAGTTACTATTTGTACAGACTTATAATGTGTTTGGATCCAATCTACCACCCTATCCCCCCATTCAAATATACCCTCATCACCCCTCTTTTCCCTTTCTCTCCTTTTTAAAAATTTAATATTCTATCCACTGAGTCCACTTAGTGTTACTTGTATGTGTGTGGACATGGGACCATCTACTGGAGTGAGGGTAGCCTCTCAAAGCCTACAGCCTTGGAGAAAAGTGACTCTCCCTCTTCTAGCAGCCATCATTTTCAACAGCTCCTCAGATAAATGTGGAATTCCATGAGACCTTCCTCTGTCCATGTTGGGAATTTGGTAGGTTTGAACTTGTTCATGTCTTGTGCATATCTTGTGCAAGCAGTCACAACCACTACGATTTCATTAAACTGCTCCATCATTTCTGGAAAATAGTCTTTTGCTACAGACATCTACTCCCCCAGGCTATTACAAGTTTTGTGTGCCATCTTCCTCATTGATTCCCGAGACTTAGGGGTCAGGGTGGGATATATATGTTCATTTAGAGCTGAGCATACCACAGGCTTTTATTCTCTGTACAGTGACCAATGTTGGCCTCTAAATTAATCACCATCTACCGCAAAACATGGCTTCTCTGTTGATAACAGTAAGATGTGCTGATCTATGGGTATAAAATATGAACTTAGGGGTTAGTTCAGTTCTTTTCAAGCTGTTGATGAGTGGGGTCCAATAGATACTCCTCAATATTACAGGCTATTTCCATTTCTCTTGATTAACCTCTAGAACTTCATGGTAATACTTTATTGCTAAAGACACCATATTCCTGAGTCAAAGTACAAGGAAAAAAAGCAAGCTGGTACTCACTTCTAATCTTTAGTCCTACGGCCTCACTTTCACACTGTTGGAAGGTTCTATACATGTTCCTGGGGAGAAAATTTATCAACTGGATTATCCAGCTGTGATCCCTGTGAGCAGCCATAATTACTGGTCTCACAAGATATGCCCATTGGTCCAATAGAGGCACAAATATTATAGAAATAACCAATCACTTATTTATTGGATTTAAAACTTACACCTCAAGATGTAATCCATACCTAATACTCTTAACTGCACCAAAAAAATGAAACAAGTTAAAATGAAAAACCAAAACTCTATGGCTGGCTAGGTAATAGGCCCCATGGGCGAACTTAATATTATTATTCTGTAATTTATTTATTTTTATATTTTTCACGAGGTTACAAAAGAACTATTTTCTTCTCTTTATATCCCAAAGTGGAATTATTATACCTGGATTTCTTGAGGAACAAACATAACTGGAATGTGATTAAGACAAGAAACAGGACTGCAAGATAAAAATCTCATATTTGAAAGTTATATTTAATTTGAGAGCATTTGAGATGGACAAATTTTTTATTTCTAAGTGCTTTGTTAATAAATGTTTAGGAAAACTTTTAGCTCTTTGGCAGATATTTTAAAGTCTTCACTCTCCCACTAGGTGTGTTTTTAACTTTAAAAAAATTTACTGAGAATTTCATACATACATATAAGGTGTTTTGATCAAATCCATGCCCACTCCCTCCCCTCCAAATCCTCCCATATAGCCCATCACTCTTTTCCAACAACTTTGTGTACTCTTCCCTCTGTCCCTCCCTTCCTCCCTCCCTCCTTCACCCCCTGCCTCCCTCCCTCTCTCCCTCCAACCCTTTCTTCCTTCCTTCCTTCCTTCCTTCCTTCCTTCCTTCCTTCCTTCCTTCCTTCCTTCATTTTTAATGGGGCATTTTGCTACTCTAACAGTCCCCCTTCTGAAGAGGTAACCCTAAAATCTTTTAGGGATTAGATATGAGCTTCCAAATACTTTTGACATTTTTGGCTGAAGGACATTTTGATTTTTAGCCAAGAAACTGGCTACTTTTCTTTGAGGTCTTTTTATTTTGTCTTTTTTTTTTTCGGGGACTGAGGACCCAACCCAGGACCTTGTGCTTGCTAGGCAAACGCTCTACTACTGAACTAAATCCCCAACCCCTTCTTTGGGGTCTTTTTTCCCCTAACTGCCTAGCCAATTCCTACCTCCTATTCTTACCACACCATCCTCTGAAGAGGTTACCCAAATTGCCAAAAGGGAATTGGGATGCAGACTGCTCTGGTTTCTTCCATGCTGAACAGGGATGCAGAGTGAGGCAATTGGAATACCCCTTCAGTGGGTCTATCTGAAAGACTCCCAAATTGCATAACTCTTATCTGGGAGAAAAGAAAGTCCTTGACTGGTGAATGGAAGATGTGAAGGAGAAGTAAAGGCAACAGTAATTAGCATTACAAGTTCTAGACAAGGAACCAGAAAAAAGTCAGAGCATGGCAAATTTCAAATGTTCATATCAGAGTCAATTGGGATTTCTTGATGAGAGCTTTCAAAAGCATCCCTTATTGGGAGCCTCTTAATTTTTCTTTTGTCTGCCAAGGCTGGAATTGAGATTGATGGACTTATTTGTTTTCACACACTTTGATAGCTGTTGGAGTGGCTAGAGTCAATATCAGTTCCCTTGCAAAGGCTTCTGTATAGAGGGAGTAAACAAATTTAGTCATCACTTTAGAACAATAGTGGGTTATCTCCCTTAGCTATAGGTGGGCACCACCATATTGCATACCAAGATTTGAAGTCTTATATCTGAACAACACTCTGTACTTAGAAACAAAATCATCAATGAGAAATAATTGTCTAAATAACATTTTATATGGAGTTAAGCCTAATGTCTGAGAAGTATATTCCCTTGAATTCTTAAAGAAATATACTGATCACTTTAATCTTTGGTTATACTTTCTTTTTGGTTGTTTAAGATCATACAGTTGGCCAAAATAAACCAGTTTAATTTTATTCTTCAGGTCATAGGAGGATCCGTTCCTCAGGGGTCACATGGTCTTGGGAGGAGCACCTTGCTCCTTTCTTTTACCAGTTCCATTTATATGAAGATAAGTCCAAGGTCCTGCTCGACCATGGATGGCTTCACTTGGATGCATGTAAGAAATGTTTCCTCTGAGTTGACCTTACTCTTTGTAGACTGGACACTGGTTCAAGCCCAACTGGTGGGGTCTCCATGGCCTCCCTAAGGAGGAGGACAGCTGACTCATCATAGTTTGTTAATGTTATTATGTCTCATAATTATTAAAAAAGAAAATGGTAATGTAAAAGATGTTAAAAGCATATGGGAATGAAGATATTTTCCAAAATAGAAAAAAATTAGAAAGCCTAAGCAAGAGAAAAAGGTCTGTGTAGGTTTGCTATGATATATAAAGGATGAGACAAAAATAATATACACATAATCTTAAAATTTCTAAGGCCTTAATTTAGTCGAGGAGTTTAAGGAACAAAATATATCTCTAATCAAGGTTTATCTGAGAAAGTTTGGTTTTTGCCCAAGCTTTATCTACGTAGCACATAGTAATTAAAAGTACCAGACTGGTGGAACTAATCTTCTTGGGTGTTTAACACCCATACTTTGAGGCCTATACTAATCTGGGCAGAGGGACTTAAAGGACAATTTGTGCTCCTTGCCCTCCAAGGTCGACTAAGTTCCAGGGACTATGCAGCCACTATATCTTATAATTATGTAATCGTATTATATATTTATAAATGCTGACTTTTTAATGGATAAACATTTTACAATATGTAGAACCTAAGAGTATTATAAGAAACAATTTTAAAAGACTATATCATGAAACATATTTCCAAGGAAGTTTGAATTACAAGAGATATTTTAGGAAGCAGCAAACTTCAATTTGATAAGAAAATTTAAAATAAGGAAAAAACCTCTTTGTTTTAAACTTTAAAAAAGAGGGTCTTTTAGTTCTATAAAATAGGAATCTAACAAATGACTTTATTCATTTCATGATGAATGACTATTCACATTTAATTCTTTTATTACTTCTAGCAAGGCAGAAAATAGCTCTTTTACAGGTGTTGGAAGAAGTTGATTGTTTTTCCGTTTTGTGTGGCTGTTTAGGATTTTCATTCTGTGGTGTGAAAAGATGACAGCCATTGTGAGTTCCTTAAGTGATAATTAGTCTTGCATGACAGTTTATTATGTTGCCACAGCTTATTAAAACACTTCATTTTCATACAATTATCAAATTCACCATTGGAAATCCACATTCACCTGAAAATTTGCATGAAATTGTTAATTTCTTGGGAAAAACACATGAAGAATTTTGGGAGGAGGTCAAATGGCGGAAATAAGAAGCACAATCATACACACATATGTCCATGGATACTATAAACCTTAAGAAAATGAAATAAAATATTTCATCTTCCAAATATTAAAAGAGTGAATGTGATTTTTCCTTTGCTCTCTCCCCCTCCTTCTCTCTTGTCAAGATTTGACATTACTTAAAACTCATCTCCTGATAAATTCGACTGATTTAATATCCTGAAGTTGAATATTTCTCAAACATTTTCTATTTTGTAGTAAAAAAAATTTAAATCAGTCAAGTTTTTGAAAAAAATTAGTAATTTTTATTCTATTATATATGTGTGTGTGTGTGTGTGTATGTGTGCACATGCATGTGTGTGCACATGTACACGTGCTGGCCACTGCATGCATGTTCAGAAAACAACTTGCATGTGTCATTTTCTTTGTCAAAATGTGAGTCTCTAGGGTTGAACTCAGGTCATCAAGCTTGATGGCAAGTGCCTTTACCTACTGAGATCACCAGGCATCCCCAAATCCTTTATTTTTTTATGTGTATGAATGCAGTGCCTGCACTGAGGTCAGAAGAGGGCATTGGATCCCCTGGAAGTGGAATTACAGATGGTTGTTAGCTGTCACACGGGTGCTGGGACTTGAACCCAGGTCCTCTGTAAGACAGCCAGTGCAGTTAATTGTTTATCTACTATCCAGCCCCTCCCACCAAATGTTTTATGAAGAGAAGCTTTACTTTGTTAAAGAAAGAGGAGATGAGGTTGCCTCCTAGTATACTTGAAATAGCTTTGAGTCTTCATTCTTTAAAATACTTTCATTAAGTTTTTGTGCATTTCATATAATAGATGTCACTCAAATCTAGACCTCCTACCCCATATGCATGCCCCAGATAGCATCCCCAACTGGATTTCATGCATTTTGTCATATATGTTAAGTTCTATACAGTCAAGCATTTGTGCCCAGATATTCCTCTGTGCAAGTTCATCCACAGGAGTCTAGTCAGCTTATCTTGAGTCACTCCCTTAAATGAGATCTACTACCCCTCACTCAGCAGTAATCAGTGGCCAATTGCTCTTGGGCTAGTGTTGAGACATGCTGCCCATTTTGCCTCATTTTATGCTGTTTTTTTTTTTCTGATTGAGTCAGTATGGTCTTGTGCATGCTGTCAAGACAGTTGCAAGTTCAGATAAGCAAGTTCCCAGTGGCCTGAAAACCTCTGTTTCCTTATGTTCATGGTCCAACCCTGGCTCTTATGATCTTTCTGCCCACTGTTCTGAAATGATCCGTGAGAAGTTGGTAGATGAGGTTTAATATAGGAGTCCTATCCTGGGACATGGTCTGTTTGGTCTTTTTTTCTCTAAAGCTTAGCCAGTTGTGGCCTTCTGTGTGTTGTGGCACTTTTATTTAAGGGTTAGTCAACAGGTATCTAATTGGAATTAAAGTCCTCTCAATGCAGGAACTCATGAATGGCACTGCAAATACACCCAAATACACATGACTGGAGAGGTCATAGATCCTGGAGAAAACCCTATCTCTGGCATATCTCTACACAGATAAAATTTCTTACTGTACACGAAACATGGATCATTATATTTACCGATATTTATACCATACACCACTCATCAAAGAAGCTTCTTTTTGCAACAGATGGAATCTATTACAGAGTTCCACAACTGGTCACAAGCAGAAAGTATATGTCTGAGCGATGTCCTGTCCTAAGTGACACATCTAAAATGGAATGTCTACACCTAAACTCATGGAATGGAGATGAACAGGGGGTAGAGAGAATACTAATACATCCCTCAGTTCTCACCAGCAAAGCCTCCTCATGAAACAAAGTATGATTCACATAGAAGGCCATAATTGAAACCTATTTCTTTTTTTTTACTGGTAATTATAAATTTTTTAAAATTTAATAACCACATGATTAGAAGAAGCATTTCTTTACAGCTTTAACATATTCAGTAACAATTTCCAGAGCAAGGATACATCTCTCAAAAGTGTCTGTAAATTTCTAGGTTCACAGTTGAATTAATATAGTTATACAATATTGAATTCAGTATAGACCCTGTAACACATAAAATTGAATGAGTTTTTAACCTTTAAAAAAGATCTCCATTTCATTTTAAAATATGCTGTTTTGTACAGAAAGACTCATTTTTAATGCTTAGATGTTTGCACATGTGTCTCTAATCTCTATGCATCTGATTATTACAAGTCACAGTTGGTTACACTAGGATCCTTGGCACCTGAGTATGGATATAAAGTCATCAGGTAGATTTCAATTATAATGTTTGTCACCTCTACTAATTAACATGAAGTAAAATTTTATGCATCTTCCTCAAATATAAATCATTTTTTAATTTGTTGTTTTTTTTGTGTGTATATCATACAGAACATCCCACAAAATCTCATTCATCTATATAACCACTTTCCAAATGGCACCCTCCCATAGCCCCCCCCCCAACTGGAGCCCATATACTCTGTCATCCCTGCTACTGTCTGCTGTGTTGTCAGTACCCCCAGCCATTCCCCAGTTCTTGTATGCTTGCTGAATCTACTCGCCTATCTAGAGATCCTTGTTTTAGGAAGATCAGCTGTTCCTCATCCAGCAGCAACCAGTTGTCAATATTCCTTTAGATAATATTGGGGCCTGCTGTTCATTTTCCCAGTTCTATGCTGGGTTACTGTCTAGGAGTATTTTGGGCCACCCTGGCCAATAACTCAAAGGAAGGTATCTCCTTTCTGGCATTATTTCTTATTATGTAGCCTTTAGCTATACATATGGACTCTTAAAAATTATATTGAGCCCATTAATCTTTGGTTATAATTTCCTTTTGGGTGTTTAAGACCCTATAAATGGCCCAGATAAACCATTTATTTTTACTCCTATTGTCATTTGAGGATCTGTTCCTCAGGGGTCACATGGGCTTCTGAGGAGCCCCTGGCTCCTTTCTTTTACCAGTTCCATCTATGTGAAGATAAGTCAAAGGTCCTGCTCAACTATGGCCAGCTTTGCTTGGAAGCATGGAGGAAATGTTTCCTCTGTGTTGACCCTCCTCTTTACAGACTGGACGCTTGTTCAACTCCATCTCGCTGGGTCTCCATGTCCTCCCTGAATGAGAGGACAGGTGACTCACCACAGTTACAGGATATTTAGAGAGATGTTCCATAGTCCCCTGGAACTTAGTCGACCTTGGAGGGCAAGGGGCAAAAACTGTCCTTTAAGTCCCTCTGACCACATTAGTATAGGCCTCAAACTATGGCTGTTAAACATCCAATAAAGTTAGTTCCACCAGTCTGGTACTTTTAATTACCATGTGCCATGTAGATAAAGCTTGGGCAAAGACAAATTGTTCTCATATAAATGTTACCTATACATATATTTCTTGATCTGCTATGTATAATTTGTCAAGAGGTTGTTGGATTAATATGGTTCCCCCTGTTTTTTTAAAAACTAGCTAGGCATTATTTATCTCTCTCATTGTCTAACCCTTACACCATGGTTTCCCCATTTAAGGTGCCCCATTTTCTCCATTTCTCCCTTAATGATACCCTTCTCCTATGGTCCCACCTCTCTTGAGCTCCTATTTCCCTTTACCTCCTAGGTTCCTTGTATAACCTTCCCTCCCCCCTACCCTTAAAATAATCCCATTTTTATCCATGTCTCCCTTATTAACTTCTGTTTTCTGCTGTTCTTCCCTTTCAGATTCTTTTTTTTAACCTCCCTTGCTCCTTTTCATTATCCTGGTTTCTGTAGTTATGTCTAGATACATAATCACTTATCTGGATTTAGTGCTAGGATCCACATATAAGGGAGAACATATGTCGTTTTTCTTTTTCTGAGTCTGTTACTTCACTTAGTATAACAGTTTCTAGTTCCATCCATTTACCTGCAAATTTTATTATTTCTTTATTATTTCTTTACTGCTGAGTAAAACTCCCTTGTATAAATGAACCATGTTTTCATTATCCACTGGTCAGTTGAGGGACACTTAGGTTGCTTCCATCTCTTAGCTACTGTGAAAAGAGCAGCAACAAATATGGATGTACAAGTGTCTCTGCAATAGGATGAGTTCTTTGGGTATGTGCCAAGTAGTGGTATAACTGGGTCAAATGGTAGGTTCATTTGTAGTTTTTTTAAGAGTTCTCCACACTGCTTTCCATAGGGGTTGAACAAGTTTGCAGCCCCACCAGTAGTGGATGAGTGTTCCCCTTTCCCCACATCCCCTCCAACATTTGGTGTCATTTGTTCTCTTGATCTTAGCCAGTCTGACTGGGGTAAGATGAAATCTTAAAGTGGTTTTAATTTGCATTTCCCTAATTACTAGTGATGTTGAACACCTCTTTTTTGTTGTTGTGTTTTTGAAGCAGGGTCTCCCTGTAGCCCCAGCTGTCCTGGAACTCACTATGTAGACCAGGCTGGACTTGCACTCACAGAGCTCCGCCTGCCTCTGCCTCCCAAGTGCTGGGACTACAGACATGCGCCACCACACCCAGCAGAACACCTTTTATGATGCTTCTTAGCCATCTTTATTTATTCTTTTGAGAACTCTCTGTTTAGTTCCTTAGTCCATCTTTTAAGAGGGTTACTTCCTTTCTTGATTCTTTGTTTCTGAGTTATATTCTGGATGTTAAACTTTTGTGAGATGTGTTGCTGGTGAAGATAGTCTCCCATTCTGTGGTATTTTTTCTTCACTTTGTTGGTTGCTTCTTTTGATGTACAGAAGGTTTTTAGTTTAATTAGGTCCCATTTGTTGATTCTTGACCTTGTTTCCTGGGCAATTGACGTCCAGTTTAGAAAATCCTTTCCTACACCTATGTCTTGTAGGTTATTGCTAATGTTTTCTTCTAACAGTTTCAGAGTTTCAGGCTTTACATTGAGGTCTTTGATCCATTTGGTATTGACTTTTGTGCAAGGTGAAAGATAGAAGTTTAGTTTCATTCTTGTACAGGTGGAGATCCAGTTTTGCCAGCGCCATTTGTCTTTCCTCCAGTGAATGTTCTTGGTCCCTTTGTCAAATATCACGTGGCTGAAATTACATGTACTCATATTTGGGTCTTCAATTTTGTTCCATTGATGTATAGGTTTATTTTTGTGCTGGTACCATGTTGTTTTTATGACTATAGCTCTGTAATACAGTTTAATATCTGGTATAGTAATCCCCCCGAGCATTGCTCTTAGTGCTCAGGGTTGCTTTGGGTATCCGAGGTCTTTTGTGTTTCCACACGTATCTTCGGATAGTTTTTTTCCAATTCTGTGAAAAATGTCATGGGAATTTTGATTGGCATTGCATTGAACCTATAAATGGCTTTTGGTAGGATGGTCATTTTCACAATATTAATTCTTCCAGACCATGAGCATGGGAAGTCCTTCCACCTTCTGATGTCTTTCTCAATCTCTTTTTTTCAAAGATTTAAAATTTTCATTGTAGAGGCCTTTAATGTCTTTTGTCAGGTTTATTCTGAGATACTTTATTTTCTATGCAGCTATGCTGAAGGGGAATGTTTCCATGTACTCTCTCACTCTGATTTCTTTTTATTGGTATGTAGAAAAGCTACAGACTTTTGTAGATTAATTTTATAACCTGCCACATTACTGAACGTGTTAATAATTTCTAGGAGTTTTCTGGTGGAATTTTTAGCATCTCTTAGATATAATATCATATCATCTACAAAAAGGGATAATTTGATCTAATCTTCTCCAATTATTACTACTTTAATTTCCTCTTATTGCCTTTGCAAGAGTTTCAAGCAGTATTTTTTTAAAAAATGTATTTATTATTTATTATTTTATTTTCTGTTTGTGAATGTATTACCGGCATGTATGTGAGTGCACCTGTGTCATGCAATGCCGCAGAGGTCAGAAGAGGGCGTTAGAGGGCGTTAGATTCCTCTGGAAGTGTAGTTAAATATTGTTCGTAGCCACCATGTGGGTGCTGGGAATCAAACCCAGGTCCTCTGTGAGAGCACTTAGTGCTCTGAACCACTGAGCCATCTCTCCAGCCCGTCAAGCACAATGTGAAAAAGGAGTGGAGATAGTGGACAGCCTTGTCTGTTTCCTGATTTCAATGGGAATGCTTCCAGTTTTTCTCCATTTAGAATGATGTTGGCTGTGGGTTTGTTATATATGGCTTTAATTATGCTGAGGTATATTCCCTCCAGTCCAATTCCCTCTAGAACTTTGAACATAAATGAATGTTGAATTTGGTCAAAGGCTTCTCTGCATCTATTGAGATGACCATGTGGTTCTTGTCTTTGAGCCCATTTCTATGATTTATGAAGTATATTGACTTACGTTTATTGAAACATCTCTGCATCTCTGGAATAAAGCCAACTTGATCATGGTGGGTGATCTTTTTGATGTGTGTCTATATGCGATTTGCGTGTATTTTATTGAGAATTTTTGCATCTTTTCTCATTAAGGATATGGGTCTATAGTTTTCTTTTTTGGTTGTATCTTTACCTGGTTTTGGTATTAGAGTGATGCTGGCTTCATAGAAGGAATTTGGAAGTTCTCCCTCCATTTCTATCTTTTTCAAAAAATTAAGGAGTATTGGATGTAGATCTTCTTTAAATATTTGATAGAATTCTGCTGTAAATCCACCTGGTCCTGGGCTTTTTTCAGTTGGGAAGTTTTTTATTACTGTTTCAATTTCCTTATGTGTTAAGGGTCTGCTTAAGCTGTTAATCTCTTCTTGGTTTAGTTTTGGTGGTTCCCATGCTTTTAGATACCTCTCAGTTTCTTTTAGGTTTTCAAATTTAGTAGCATATACATTTTTAAAGTATTCCTTTATAATGTTCTAGATCTTTTTGGTGTCTGTTGTGATGTTTCCCCATTCATCTCTGATTTTGTTGATTTGGAGGTGCTCTTCCTTTCTTTTGGTTAACTGGGTTAGCGGTCTATCAATCTTGCTTATCTTTTCAATGAATCAGCTCTTGGACTTGTTGATTCTTTGTATTGTTTTCTTTGTTACTATTTCATTAATTTCTGCTCTGATTTTTGTTATTTCTTTTTGTCAGCTGGGTTTGAGTTTCATTTGTTGTTTCTTTTCAAGTGTCTTCAGTTGAAATGTTTGTGTTATTTGTGTTCTTTCCGATTTTTTGATGTAGGCACTTAGAGCTATAGACTTTCCTCTAAGGACTGCTTTCAACATGTCCCAGAGGTTTTGTTGTGTTGTATTGTCCTTTTCATTTAGTTCCAGGAATGCTTTTATTTCTTAATTTCTCCTTTGACCCATTCATCATTCAGAAGTGTGTTGTTTAATCTCCTTGTGTTCATGTGGTTACTAGGGTTTCTCCTGTTGTTGATTTTAAGCTTTATTGCATTGTGGTCTGATAGAATGCATAGTATTATTTCAATTTTTTAGTATTTTCTGAGGTTTGTTTTGTGCCCCAGTATATGGTTAAATTTGGAGAAGGTTCCACGGGGTGCCGAATAGAAAGTATATTCTTTCGTACTTGGGTGGCATATTCAGTAGATGTCTTTTAGGTCCATTTGATATATGGTATTGTTTAATTCAGATGTCTCTCTAATAATTCTCTGTCCTGTTGACCTATCTAATGGAGACAGTGGGGTACTGAAGTCCCCTACTATTAATGACTTGGAATTATTCTGGGTCTCAAAGTCCTATAGTACTCTTTTTATGATGTTGGATGCTCCAGAGTTTGGTGAACATATGTTCATGATTGTAATATCTTCTTGCTCAATTGTTCCTTTGATCTGAATGAAGTTGTCCTCTTATCTCTTCTGATTAGTTTCAGTTTAAAGTCTATTTTATCAGATATTAGAACTGCACCTACTTTTTTCTTAATACCATTCACTTGGTTTATTTTTTTTCCATCCTTTCACCTTAAGGTAGTGCCTGTCTTTGGAAGTGAGATGAGTTTCTTGAAGACAACAAAAAGATGGGTTTTGTTTCTTAATCCATTCAACTAATCTGTATCTTTTGACTGGGGAGTTCAGTCCATTGATATTTAAAGTTATTAATGAAAGATGTGTATTGAATCCTGTCATTTTTATTTCTGTTTATATTCTTGATATAGCTGTGCATTTCCACAGTTATACCTTCATTGAATTTCTTTCTGTAACCCCTTGTGTACAGTTGTTCCTTTCTTAAGGCCTTTGTATTGCTTCAAAAACTCTCTGAATTCTTTCAGCCTATTTATGTCATGGGAGATTTTTATTTCTCCTTTGACTATAATAGATAGACATTTTGGCTGGGTAAGGTAATCTTGGTTGGCATCTGTGGTCATTTAGAACTGGGAATACTTTGGATAAGCCTCTTCTGGCTTTCATAGTTTGCACTGAAAAGTCAACTATAATCCTGATGGGTTTTTCTTTTGCAGCTTTCAGTACTGCCTCTTTGTTCTGTACGTTTAGTGTTTTTACTATGATGTGTTGTGGAGAGTTTCTTTTCTGGTCCTGTCTGTTTGGTGTTCTATATGCTTCTTGTATTTGTATGGGCATGCCTTTCTTTAATTTTGTGAAATTTTCTTCTATGATCCTGTTGAAAATCTGGTCCACATCATTATCTTGAGATTTGTCTCCCTCCTGTATGCCTATGATTCATATGTTTAGTCTTTTGATGGTGTCAAACAAATCTTGCATGTTCCATTCTTGTGTTTTCTTAAATTTTTCATAATCTTTGCTTGAGTGGTCTAATTCGTCCACTTTAATCTTCCAGTCTTGATAGTCTGTTTTCCATTTCATTCATCTTATTGGTGAGGCTTTCTCCTGTCATTTCTAAATGTTTCGCTTCTTTCTTCATTTCAGCTTGAGTATTCTTCAATATTTCTCTTTTCTGAATTCATTCAGAAGTTTATCCCTATCTTCCTTCAGTTCTTTGATTTCTTTGTTTGTGGGTTCTTTAAATTCACTGAATTCTTTTATCATGTTTATAATTGTTCTTTTGAGTTCCATGTCCTGTGTTATCTCTAGGGAGTTCTCATTATACCCCAACTGAAGGACTATTGGTACTTGGTGGGGATATATTATTTTGGTTTTTCATGTCATTATTTTTTTCTCTGTGACTTTGACATTTCAATTTCTTTCATAGTTTCTGATTCTTGTGTGAGACTCAAGCCTATGTTGAGTTTAGATCTGCTTTTTTTGTAAGCTTTATGTTCCTTTATGGCTTACTTGTTGGGCATGAAAAGCTGGCTGGTCTAGGTTTCAGGTTCTCTCTTTTTATTTTATATTGGAGTGGACAAATTGCTTTTGTTTTCAGGAGTTCCACAGAGGCCCAAGTGAGATGAGGCTCAGATGCTCTCAAGCTTTCTCCTAAGGTCTGGATCCCTCCAGGAAAGATACTGCCCTCAGGAATATGGGGGCTGGGCTGGCCTGGGAGGAGGACCCAGGAAAGATGATATTCTCAAGGAGCTCGTGGCTGTGCCACCCAGAGATACAAAAGGAGGTGGGGGTGGGATGAGGCCCCTAGGGCTCCTGGGGACTACTGGAGGGAACTGGGTTAGTCTGGATGAAATGGATATGGAAGCAGTGGGGATTCGGGGCCTAGAAGTCAATCCAGGAGTTTACAGTTCCAAGACAAGTAATGGGCCAGTTCCCAGGCTTGGAGGGGAGCTGGGAGTGTGAATGAGGTTGGAGGAGTCAAGGCATGGTGGGTTCTATTGGACTTACCCAGGAAAGGTGCTGGCACCAGGACACTGGAGACTGTGCAGCCCAGGGAAGCAAAGGGCAGCGAAGGTGGGACCAGGCCCAGTGGGTTCCTTGGGACCAGGAAAGGTGCTGGCACCAGGCCACTCAGAGGCTGTGCAGCCCAGGGAAGTAAAGGTGAGGCCTGTTTCTTAATTATGCCTTCCCATGCTTGATGCTTTATTATGTCCACCTATATTGCTTACAGTCTCGGAGACAAAGTAAAATGAACATTTGTATAATTTCAAATTATTCAGATAATAAAAAATTAATATAAGTTGTCATCTTTTAAAAATAAACCATACAAATTATTTTTTAATTATTCTAATACTACATAGGTTATACATAAACTTATTGTTTTTTCTTGACTACCCTGTTCATTTTTATTAACAGTGTATCTGTCTAAAATTCATGTATCATCTAACCCTCTCATTAAAGTATCTGTGAAAGCTAGAATTCCATTAAGTGTTCCCCAATCAGTCAAATATTTCTCTTGCATAATTTCTGCAGAAAGGATTCAGAACTTGTGATTAAAATAAATATTCTGAATATTCTGTAAATTTTTAAAAGTTGAATTAATTATGAGGTTTTTCAAATACAACAATTATAACTTACCCATAAATATCAATTTTATAACTGTATTTCCTATGAGATCCATTGCTTGTATTGAACAGAAGGATATATATATATACATATATACACATATATAAATCTATATGAATCTTGATATTTATAGTTATATCCATATTGTATGCTATGTCTCTTGGAAGATTATTAATGAAGTATTTTTCTGCATAGTAGCCAGGTTGAAATCATTATTCAAATTAATTATGACAGCCATATCAATTAGACATAAGAGATTTCTAAAGCTAATTAGAGTCTGAGAGTTTTTAATTTGACGTCTGTCTCTGTGTAATATGTGCTTTATGCATTAAATTAATGAAATTAAGCCTGCATCATTATAAATTTCCACTTTCATAGTTCCATAAGTTTCACAATTACATGCCATATTTGAATGATAATTGAATGAAACTAAGTAATTAAGTTCACATCAGCGTTGGTAACATTTTAAGAATCTATATTTGACTTTTAGTCTTAAGCCTTTCTAAATAGGGATCAGCAGGACACAAGTATTTGGCATAAAGATGTACTGTCATTTCCAAAATAAGGACAAGAAGGCCTGTGAGACAGACAAAGTTCAGTAGAATCATTCTTCTTTATTATAAAAGGATATTTGAAATCTGATTAATACACAGGGTGTGATTTTATGAGTTTCTGTTTAAAAGAATTGCTTTAACCTGGAGTGGTTGTCTGAGGTTATACTTAGTAAAAAGATGAAAAAACGTTTTACTGTTTAAGACACGAAGTTATTTGCCTATTCTGTAGATATATGTACATATATATTTACTTATGTTATGTTTGTATCATATAATGTTTTGAAATAAAGCCTTAATATATTCTGTGAAATACATAATTCAAATTTAAAAGAATTAATTTGCATACAAATTAGAATAAAACATGATGTATGAGAGAACAGCAACCTGCCTTTAAGATTTGCTTTTGACATTTGTGTTTTAACAGGCAATTAAATTTTAATTTTCCTGTGATAAAAAGGAAATCCTTTTATTATGTTTCAGTAGTCTGAAGAGGTATGGACTCTATTACAAAAGGAGACTGTGGTTGAAGATTTCTTGTGTCCCCATGACCCTGTGGTGTGAAATTGACAATAATCCAATCAAGGAATTGACATAAAAATAAGTCTGCACATAAACGATATGAGAGAAAAGACAAAGTCTTAGACAAAAGGGTCATTGGCCATTCACTGTAGGAAACATTTTGATGAAAGCTTTATTTGTATTTTTTGTAATAGAAAAAGTGTCATATTTGCATGCCTTTAGTTGTTGAAATACCTAATTGGAGATTCTGCCAGGGTAAGATGAGTCCAGAAAACCATGTGCAGTGTTTACAGCTGTCACCATTGAGGTAAGACGTTAAAGGAAAGGGAACAAAGGGAGGGGAGTTGAAGGACAGAGGACAGGGACTGTCATGGCTGAGGTGAAGCACGTGTAAGTAGTATCTGACTAGCTTGTATCTACTGATACAATAGTTGTGGACATTTGTTTTCTTGAAGATATTTACCTGTGTCTATTCCTGTAAAATTATCCAAAAAATCAAGAACTTACAAGTCATCCATCAATCCTCAATGCATATGAAATTAGTTTCTCCTCATGATTTCTCAAGAGGACCACAGATTTGACATAGGCTTAGAAATTAAGGCTGAATACAAGCTGAGTTAACAGTATTTTAAAGTGTGAGTTCAGAAAAATGTGAAGTCTTTTACTGTTCTTATTTTTTTTGCTTTTGAATTGTGCAATGATTGTGGGCATCCTTAATTAAATCCATTTTTTCACATGTTTATCAAAACTTGGGGATATCTTGTTGAATATTAATGGGAAAATGAATGTGACTCTCTTTTTATGTAAATAAAATATTGTTGAATAGGTTTCATGTGAACTAAACTGCAGAGCAACTTCAAGGTTGTGTGTGATGGAGGCCTGACCCTCCATAAGAGAGGTTGACCAACATGAGTCCCTCCCACCATGCCTCCCACCAATTTCTGCCATAAGCCCTAGACAAACAATTCCATGACATATGTCCTAGGTACCCATCTTGCTGTGTAAGAGCTGTTTTCTCCCTCTCTCTCTTTATCTCTGTCACTGTCTCTCTCTCAAACTCCTACCTGTAAATCTACAGTAAGCTTCTAAAACTTACCCTCTGTGGTCCATGTGTTTCCTTCTTCCAGTTTTGAGAAAAGAACTCTAAAATCAAAGGCTCAAGGTACCTCTGGTAGCTGTTGAGTTTTCTGTGATCTCCCAGTCTAACCTCACTAAGAGCAATGCTTCTATAGAACTCAAAGGCACCTTCAGAATTTCTTGAATCAGTTTGATCAATGGTTTGATGCTTCCACTTGTCATGATAAAAATGTCAGTTTTGCCATCTGCGAAGTGGGTGTATAAATGAATAAGATGGTTTGGGATGTTTTGTGTGATATACACACACAAAAAAATCAACACATTAAAAAATGAATTATATTTGAGGAGGAAGCATAAAAATTTACATCATGTTAATTAGTAGAGGTGATAAACTTTACCACTGAAATCTACCCGATGACTTTATAGACATACACAGGTGCCAAGGATCCAAGTGCAACCGATTATGACTAGTAATAATCAGGTTTTCACCACAAATAAAGCGTTTCCAGTATCCCCTTGCCTCTCTGCTACCTATAATTTCTTCTGATGGGGTAGTAGAAACACCATCCTTTGAGACACTAAGTGCTCTCTTACTGTGCTTTTGATTTTCATTGTGTGTGAATGTTTGGTTGCTAAGTGTACTATGTTCATGCAATGCCTTCTGAGGTCAGAGGGGGCATTGGATCCCTTGGAACTGGAGTTACAGATGATTGTTAACTGCCATGTGAGTGCTAGGATTTGAACCTGGGTCCTCTGCCAGAGTAGCCAGTGCTCTTAATCCACTGAGCCATCTCTCCAGCCCCTATTGACACTTTTTACATGGGGAGAGAGGTGATAACTAAGTAAATAGGTAAAAGTTATAGCTGGAGAGATGGCTCAGCAGTTAAGAGCACTGGCTGTTCTTGCAGAAGAACCAGGTTCGAATCCCAGCACCCACATGGCAGCTAACAACAGTCTGTAAATCCAGTTCTAGGGCATTCCATGCCTTCTTCTGTCCTCTGTGAGCACTGTATGAATTGGGTGCACTTATACACATGCAGGCATAACACTCACACACATAAAAGAAAATTCAATCAATTTTTTATTTAAAAAAAAAAAGAGAAGAAGAAAGTGGTATAGGATTTCCCTCCAACTGCAGTACAAATCTGTGAAAAGTTCAGTTAAAACAATAGTGTGCCTTTATGTTGAAGCTGCACTCTTGGTAGTATTCTAGAAGTATTCTCTTCAGTCATTGGCTGAAATTTGTCACACATGTAGTGGGCAATCCAGAGCTGAGTCTATGTGTTAGAGTAATGCCCTGCATTGTACGTGCTCAAAAGCATGTTTGTAAGGTCAGAAAATGCTGCTTTCCAGGTGGGGAAATGTTTGTAACTGCTCTCCCACGGTCTGCGGTTTGTTGGACTTCATTTCTGGAAGACCAGAAGAAACAAATATATATCAGATCTCTTTAGCTCTCTACATTCTTCCAGTTTGAGTAGAAGATATAATTCTGGACATGTTTTTGGTCTACTAACATTCATTAAATTTTTTTTTAATTGTGGCTGTGTATGTGTATATACATGTGTGTTCAGGTGCTGGTAAAAGCCGGAAGACGGCCGTCAGATCTCCTGGAGTTACAGGTATAGGCAGCTGTTCGTTGCCCCATGTGGCCACTGGGAACCTCACTCCTGTTCTCCGGAAGACCAACCAATACATGTAACCACTGAGCAATCACTTCAGGCCCTGTTAGAGAACACTTTGGGTATAGAAGTGGGTGAGCAAACACAGGCCTTAATTTTATTCCTTTCAGAAACTGAAATAAACCTTCTCCATATGCACAGCACTGGCACTAAAGTTAATTCAATTTGTGGAAATCTTCTTCATGAATCTTTCTTTTGAGCAACAATTTTGTTGCCAGTCTCCAGGTTACCACTGATATTTTCATCCTCTGATACTTTGCATACACGTGAGTATAAATGAGGCCTGTGATATTCTTTCTGAAACATTTTTAATGATTGTGTGATGTCTAGGGTTTGCTTTCCCTGTAAACTACAGCCTTACGTGTATACTTGCTGATGTGCAGTTAACATGCAGGGGCACTCAAGGTTAATTAAAAATGGTAATAAGTTTAATCATGATGAACTCATTTGGTTTTGATATGGATGTCACCTGTAATTCCATAAAATTTCCATTGTAATTTAACATTAATTAATGTCCACTTATCAATGAATATTACAGCAAATTAGTGTAGAAGTGACGGGTTATGTGCTTAAGAAATTCCTAACAAAAAAGAAAATAACAGCGTTTACTACCTCATCTTAAAATATAACAGATTGAGATATCTTTATTATTTAAAATCTGAGATTAAATCAGGTAAGGTGGTAATAATTAGGCAGACTTTTGTAAGCATTTGTCTGAAACTAATGGGATTATAGCAAACATCAGGCATATAGATTTGCTTGGATTACCATCTTTTAACATAAACGACAGTGAGGAGATGGAGCTGATCTTATTACTCTATAATAAGGGAGCTGCTGAATTTTCAATAATCATCATCATGAAGCAATGGTCTCATTCATGTAAAATAAAAGTATTTTTCTCCCTATGTAAAAATGCTATTAGCCGTATTTGAAGGCATTATGCTCAGATATCATTTTTCCATTTCTGTAAATGACAACCATTAAATGCAATCATAGCGACATGACAAGACTATTTTTATTACATCAAAAGGAAGAAAGGGATTAAAATGAATTTATTCCAAGGTGTGATTTGTCATTTATTTTTCTCCTCTTATCAAGGGAAAGACGGGTCAGTTTTAAACCTAAACACTGAGATCTGACCTCATATTTGAATAAGTTAATGTAATCCCGTGTTCTTGGAGAAGTACTGATCTCTCTCTCTCTCTCTCTCTCTCTCTCTCTCTCTCTCTCTCTCTCCTAGAAATCCCACGAGGAATTTTGGGTTTTAAGAGGTCAGTTCCAAAATTTCATTTCTTTTCATCATTCCTTTATCATTTGGTCGTTCTTGACAGCTTACAGCGTCTTCTCAGCATCTGTAGTTTACAAGAGAGTATGGAGAGAGATTTATAGAATTTCTTCTTCATTATCCAGATCTTTTAGAGGCATGTTACAACTGTATGGAAAGGTGCCTTGTCAAAGACAGACAATACAAATGCAAAATCAAGATGCATACTTTCGGCAATAGATAAAACACTCAAATTTTGATAGTGTTTCTTAGAATTTACTTATGATAGTCCATTAATTTACATGTATTTAGGTGTTTAGAAAAAATAAACTCAAACAAAAGCATGGCTGAATCTTAGAGCTTCAGCATAAATTCTTTGCGTTGTTCATCAACTCGTGGTTTTTATTGGTATTTATTTCTTCGTCTTTAAGATATATTTTCTGCTCTGAATATTCAACAATATTGGCAAGTAAACACAGAGAAATGAGACATATTGGTAATTTAGAAATAATTCACAGTGATTTTTGAGTTTCACTATATCATTGTTTACACAAGTATTTAAACATGGCAGATAACCATGGTACCACCTGTACTAAATTATGTGGAAATAAAATGCTAATATTTGAGAGGACCATGAGTAGCAAGCGAACCTGGAAGTTTCCTGAGTTAAAGGAGCATTTTAGCTCTGCTTATCTCTGAATTCTAAGCTTCCAATCTGGTGCCTGGCATTTATCAGTCAATAGGCTAAGTGTGTTTATTCTTTGAAAGGAGACTGGAGACGAGATCATCATTAAATACAATACATAACATTTGCGTGTTGGATTTTCACTAACTCTAATGTTTCCCAAGCCAGGTTAATTTCCCCATGAAAACATCAATTACCTGTCCTACTCAGATGCCTAATCAGTATTGATCAGATGTCTATGAATCAGCATTGCCTTTCAATATTTTTGATGGATTATGTTTATAATTTGATTGGTTAGATTTATAAATCAATTTCCCTAACAAGAGGATAGACTTCCATTATAGTTGAGATATCATATGTAACAGGTGAAACACACCTTATGTTGAGAACTTAAGGAACACTTGCATGTTGGTCCTCCTATAATCAGCAGCAGCACAAGGTCTTGACCATTCCCACTGCCCTACATAGCTTCCTGGTGTCTCCACTCAATCAGACCCCAAAAATGTTGTGATCATTGTTATCGTAGAGTGATACTGGACTTGTATTAATGAGTTCTATGAATGAAATTGCATCAAATTTCTTTCCTTCAATGTTGTGCCTAAGAGATTTACCCACAGTATCATCCAGAGCCTTTTCTGTCTCATCACTCTAAACATTCTCCTCCATGAATATACAATTTTTTGTCTTTATTATGCTTTTCCTCAGTTTTGGGTGGTTAGGCATAATATTACCAAAACAAATTTAAATTAGAACAAAATATGGCCATAAGTATTTCTGTTGAGTATGAATTCCTGGTTTATTTTATATGTATGTGCATATGTACTTATATTTCTGTGTTGTGTTTCTAAATATATTAGGCCACATTTCAAATAGGTATTCATCTGTCTGTCATCTACTATCGGTTATTTATCTATCATCCAGCTCTCTGTATGCATTTACCTTTCTGTCTATCTAATTGCGTGCTATATTGTAGCTGAAGAGAGCTATAGGGAGTTTCTCAAAATAATCATCAATTTCTACTCCCTCTATTGTCATTTGAGATTATTTGCCATTGTTTTCACCAACATGTACTAGGGACAATCTTTTAAGTTTTACTCATAGTGGGTATCATGAACGGCATTTTAATGAAGATTGGGTTTACAGGCATGAAGCACTGGTGAGAATCATGTAAACTTTATGGGTCTCATGAGCAACTTGGGTCCAGTGAGCGTTCTCCCTTAGTTCACACACCTGAGGGTCTCATTAAAGACTGGGGGTTGTCATGACCGGCTTGCAAGAATGGCCCACACTCCACTCCACCCCTTTTTCTGATGTGTTCCAACTTCTATGACACACCCTGAGTCTTGGAAGGGCTGAATATCAAGCCTCACTGCTCTATGTCCTGTAACTACAGCATGAAGTGTTTTAACAAGAGATATTTACTATCCATTTCCAGTATGGAAATGACACCAGTGGGAATCAATATTAGTGTAGAAAAGTACTGTGGTCTGATAGACCAAGAACTCACTGTGGGATAGCCCACTCCTGGCACAGGAATTTCCATCTAATAGCATTATTGCTTCTGAAAAGAATTTTTGGTATACAAGGTATCTTCTGTATTTAAACTCTGTATCTATTGCTTTTACTGTTTTTCCAGAAGATATTAAAAATCTGTGAGACATTCAGAATTTAAATCATTTTATTGAGAGTGGGCAAAAATAGCAATGCCCAGGGCCATAATCCTATGAGAAATTTTTGGACTACGACTATAACATTGGAGAGTGTACTCAAGTCTTAACACCATATATTGCAAGTGAATGCAAATAACTCCTGGAACTCAGCAACTAAGAGGAGCCTAGAGGGAAAAAAAAGAGTCCCATCATTGCATGAAAGGATGACATAAATTGTTTCACTGTTCTCTCTCAAAACAGTAATACTTTGTACATGGGTAAGGATGGAATGCTTTTAGCTTACTTAGCTCTCCATAATCTATAGCCATTCCCCATGAACTCTTTAATTACTATTCACAACTGACTCTTGAAAGGGCTTTGGCTTATTGTGAGTAACCTTTTAACCTCTTAGGCTTCTGTTTTGCTCAACCATGCATGGCTGCCACTACAGTTCACAATCTCACACATTACTCTCCAACGCGAAGTATGGTTTGACAGTACATCTACTCCAGGTGTATTTTCTTGCTAGCAAGAAATATTCACAATATTCCCTCAGAAGCAAGTAATTGCCCATCCTTAGCACAAGTTTTATCATTTTCACCTATACCAATTTCCATGTTCTTCCACCATTGTCCACAACCTTCAGTGCTTTAGAGGTTTGGTACAAACGAAAGTACATTAGTCTCCAATGTTCACCAATCCCAAGTATTCTGCTCACTTTTAGTGGACTAAAATGTCTGCAGTTCAAAGTGCAGTTTCAGGTTTCCCTCCAAGAACTTCACTTCAGGCCACCTTGGACAACCCCTCAGGGGAACGATCCTGTGATTCCCACTACGTGAGATCTGCTTCCTCCACAGAAGAGCGTGCATTGGATTTCACCCACACTTCTCTCTCATTCATGCCTTCAGTAAACTGTTCAGGTATTAAAGCCTCCCAGTGGCTCACAACCACCGGGGCATCTAGGATTTTGTCTATCCATTTCTCCCCTTTGTTTTTCTCTTCCGCATTTCCTTGGACAAGTTCCATTTTGGCAGACAGCTCTGCTACTACTACATGCCTTAGCACTTATTCAAGCCCACAACCACACAACTGCTGCTTCAGTTTTCTTACAGGACCATCTCATACATACTATTTTCAGTGATTACAACATACTATCCAGTGTAATCTGCCAGTCATTTTGGGGTGTCCCTGTGCTCACGTTGTTGACCATATATCTCAAGAAAGATATCATCATATACCACATAAAGATAGCCACCCTGTGATTACCCACTGACGACTTCCTCATGTCTTTCTGTTTGGACAGATTTCTATGTTGATCATTTCAAATGTATGTCTTATTACAAGCATTAGGATAATTATCCATATTTCCCTTCAAGCAAGTAAGCAGTTTCTCCTATCCCATAAAGGAAGATGACCACTCTGAGAATTACCTCTGGATGCTCTACTCTAAATCATTTGCTTCTGTCAGGTCCTTGTTCAAGCATCAATTGTCTCATAACTTTAAGGAGCTGATGGACCAAAGAGAAGCTGTATCCAAGTCTAGCTTGGTAAACTAATGAGTTAATAGGATCACATGTAAGAACATAGGAGACTCACAGGCAAGTACACCAGTAGGAAGCCATGTGGCAATTTATAGGATTACGTTATAGGATTACATAATTTAGAAATTCTGTCAATTGTCTCTTGTGTAGTGGTGATTGGAGTTTCAGAGTGGAGAAGTGCCTTGTAAGGAACTTATGAAGTGTTTATAGAGTTGTCATGAGTCTCCTGACTCTCGTCATTGTGTGGCTCTCATGATGCATGCCCATGAAATAATGTAAACAGAACAAATCATATGAAGTCCTTGTGCAGGCAATCACAGTAGCTGTTTAAAGACAGTGATCATTGTGTAGAAATCAGCTATGCTGTAATAGCATACATCTTGGATCTATTATCTACCTAATATCTATCTAATCTATCTATCATCTATCTATCTATCTATCTATCTATCTATCTATCTATCTATCTATCTATCTATCTATCTGCATCTATCATCATCTATCTATATCTATCATCTGTCTTTTTTGAAAATATGTGATATAGGTTAAAGTCATATGTTCAGAAAGCAGTTATGACATCTTCTCTACTCAAGTACATTGATCTACTCAACCTTCCATTACAGAGCTGAAACCTCTTTATACTCTAACTGTAAAAAGTACCATTTTCTCCTCTATCCATGATGTTCACTGCTCAGTGAGAACACTTTGATTAAATCTTCACTTTCCTTTACTTCTACTTTGGGGAAGCTGGTCCTCGGAAGGAGTCTGTTTCCCTTCCCTAGGTGGTTTCTTCTTTCATTCAAAAGACAGATTGATAGATGATAACTAAACACGGGGAACTGGTTTTAAATATCAGTGAAAACGAGGAACTTCTAACTGTGAATTTTTTGGCTTTCTGAGCTCAGATGACTTCCAATGTGCATTCTGTATGTAAGAAAGCTAGGACCTGAATTGCATCTTGTGTTCTTTTCCATAGCTAGCTTTCCTACCTGCTTCAGCTATACCTGGATTTGCTGCTCATTGGATTCTGTTCTTTAGTTTCATCAAGGAAACTGAATGGAAGACAGATAGAGCAGTAAGAGCTAATGCCATTTTTATATCACTCATGAATCATATACTACATTACGATTTTTCACCAGATGGTGTTTATAAATCTTTGATCTTTACATATTTCTGTGTGCTTCGGCCATCTATCCTCCACGTGTAAGAATCTAAATGATGAAGGATGATCAAGTCATATTTCTTATCATTCTTGCCAGTATTGTGATACCTTCAGAAATAAAATCTACTAGTCATTTTAGTGTGCATCATAATACTCTAAACAATGAGTATTCCATTGGGAATTTATATGCATTTTGCTTCTTATTTTAGCAAAATAGGTAGCAATATCACATGAAATTCAGAGACAGTAGCATCCTATAAAATATAACTTTCAGAGCTGGGTAGATGATTCAGTGGGCAAGAATACTTGTTATGCAATCATAAAGACCTGAGTTTGAATCCCCAGCACCCATGTAGAAAAGTCCAGCATGTCCACCTGTAACCTCAACATTGGTGGGTGGAGATAGGTGGATCCTGGGAGATCCATGGCCAGGCAGCCTTTCTGAAATGGTGACAGATCATCCTTTAAGACAATAAAGTTCACCCAATATAGGAAGATACCCAAGAAGATAACCAAATCTTCTTCTGATCATAAACATGCACTCATGTATGCATACACATGTGCATGGGTATACACACACAGTAAACTGTATCTTCCATGTTCTTTGAATAAATATATGAATGTTCTTCCTTTTTGTTTATGTATCTTTTGTATTCATGATGCCTATATTTTTGTAGTAAAAAAATTAACACATGGTGATTAGAATAGTTTAGACAAAATAAAAGCATTAGGAAATTGCATGTTTGAGAAGAAATATGCTTTGGGTAAACCCTTTGACACATATGGCCCATAAAATATTCTAAATCAGCACAATTGCAATTTTAGGTATCTGAATATCATGCTAGAATATACACACACATGTATCCTGAATTAGCTTCTGGTCTCCATCTTCTATCACAGTCTCCTCAGCTCTAAACTCTAGCTGATCTGAACCAATTCTAGTTCTTGGAATATTTTTAATGACTCTGCCTCTCTAGTCTGTATTCCTTCTGTTTAACTCCAGTGTCGACAATTCCTCTTCTGTCTTCCTGGCAAGCTAATTTTCAGTCATCAAAATCCCACCCATTACTCACTATATTATATTTTGTTTACTGTCCAGCTTAATATCCCATTTACCACTGCCCCCTTAGTGTCGACAATTCCTCTTCTGTCTTCCTGGCAAGCTAATTTTCAGTCATCAAAATCCCACCCATTACTCACTATATTATATTTTGTTTACTGCCCAGCCTAATATCCCATGTACCACTGCCCCCATAAGCACCTTCCATGTCCCCTGTTCTAACATCATAAGACATTTCATAAGTCATAAAACACCTTCATTTGCAATGTGTTGTATAAATTTTGTGGCTATAAGTAGAATTTTTTAAAGTTTTCAATGTGTACTAGAGCTCGCCAGAGAGGTATTCTTCAAATATGTGTCATAATTCAGTATATCTGGGTGGTGTTTGTGTTTCTGTATTGAGGGCAACATCTGTTGACGGTCCCTGGGCCACATTTTGAATACCGAGGCATGAAAAGTTATTTAGTCCTGTTTGGATGTCAACTGCCCAGCATCAGATATGGTGATTTTCATAAGACCAGTATTTATATAAAAATGATTTGACCAGTGTTCTGTCACTCTTTCAAAGGACTCAAATTCCATATTGTAAAATTCCTTGGAATTTTTCATTTTCTCTGCAAGACCCCTTCAATATTGTACATACATGTGGATTTCTATAATGGAAAAGCTATGAAATACAGTGGTGAAATTGTAGCTCAGCTTTTCAGGGTGACTGGTCAGAGGTGCAAATTCAAAGGTAAATTATTTCTGACATTTTAAACTTTTGAAGCATAATATATTAAAGAAACAATCTTATATACCCAATACCATAATTAAATTTTAACTCATAAAATGTAATCAAATTCCTACAGGAACAGAAAATTTTCAGTTAAAAACTACTTATCATTTCTATAGCTATATTATGTTGAATGTGCTGTTTGATCTTTTAACAATTTCTTTTAAAAAGTATTCACAAAAGAGAGGTAATTAAATTACATCGGTGCCATGGTAACCACTGCATTAAATATTCTTAGACCTTACATTCTAGCATTTTGGTAAGGAAAGGGGTATTCTATTCAGAGACAATTACAAACTGTGGGTGTTCAGGTCAACCTCTGGAGCCTGTCAGAATAGGGTGGGCATTTCCAAGTGTAGTTGGATCACTGATGGCACCCAAGGCTTAGATGCAGATGCAGAGGAAGACTTCAGCGGATGGAAAACGTACCAGGCTATCGTAATGAATCTTCGACAGGTTCTGTTCCATTTTGGTCACTGGATTGCTTACTTAATGTTTTTAGAAAAATGGCTAATTTTTCTCTTTTTTTTCTGTAAGTAAAATGTGAAAGACAGGACCTGATGTTGTAGAATCCAACCAAACCTTTCCTATTCCATGCAACACATACCATTTAATGAGTACTACTGATGTTAAGAAACATTTGTAATTTCTGCATTAGTTTTTTAGAGCTGTGTTCAAAACTTTCACAAACTATGTCAATTACACAGTAGAAATGTATCTTCTCAGAGCGCTGATGACTAGAAGTCTAGAGTCAAATTATTGGCAGGTTTACACTCTCTAGTGTTGGTTTGTGTTTTCTCCTCTCGCTCATCTTTATATTTCATTGACATTTATTAATTGGGATCATCTCCAAAATAGACTCTTCTATATCTGAGTATCTCTGCTCATATCCCAGGCTGTCTCTAGGGCAACTCAAGTCAAGATGATCAAAGAAGTGGGAAGACAGAATGTGTATACGCTGTTAGTTGAGGAAAAAAGGCATGAATTGACCTTAGCAATCAAGTATGGCTTCAGCAAAAGCAATACCCTGAGAAATGGGGTAGGATTATGAAGGTTTATATAGTCTACATTATGAGGTCCTCAACATTTTTAAAGTATTTTATTTATTTCCATTTAATGTGTATGGGTGTATTACTTGCATGTAGGTAGGTGCAATGCCCAAGGAGGTCAGAGGAAGGTGTCGGATACCCTGGAACTGGGGTTACAGGCGGTTATGGTGCTGGGACTCGAACCTGGGCCCTCTGCAAGAGCAGTCTGTACTCTTAACTATGGAGCTATCTCTCCAGCCTGAGTTCCTCAACTTTCTTTCATGTAATAGAAGATATGACATTTCAATGTAGACTAAAGGCCTCCATAATTTGGAAATTGGGTACATGGAAAGATGAGAGATTAGTTGTAATGTTACTGCAAGAGTTCAGTTTGGAGAAAATGAATGCCCAAATTACAGTAATGACAAAGGGGCTAGAAAACTAGCCTGCCAAGCTGTTTCATATGTGATAGAATTGCCTCATTGCAAAAGAAGGAAGAACTGGGATTAATTCCCAGGTTTCTGTTTGAATAACTAACTAGGTGATTGTAATTAAGCAAAGGAGAAGAAAATGCTTGATGGAGTAATATGGTTGCCCAATTTAATTAGAGATAGCATAGTTCTGAGTTTCTTAAACTTTAATCTGCATGTAAACCCCCAAGGAATCATTCTAAAATGCAGACTCTGATTCAGCAGCTGCAGATATTACTTTAAACAGTTATTGACAAATACAAGTTTTGCTGATCTGTATACAATCGAATGAGTAATACATGCACAAATTAAAGATCATGAATGTGAGATTCAAACCCAGCACCTGCTTGGGCATCTGCTTAGAACCTCCAACTATCCTGATTCTTCTCTCCCAGTTCTCATTTGTAGGGTCTCTTGAATATTCTTCTAAAAATAAACTCTCTTATCCCTAAGGCATAGGCTGATTCTCTCATTAAGACTTTGCAAATCTTTCCACACAGCACCACTCAGCAGTGTTCATTTCTTATCTTGGCTGCAAATATTCTAAGCACTTCTGTCTTGGACACTGTATTCTACCCTAACTGCCACTGAAGGCTCAGTTACACCAGCCTCTATTTCCTCTTTCTTGGTCATGTCATTCTGGTTACTTTATGTCCTTCTTCAATTTGATATAATTATAACAATTCACAACACTCTGCTCCTTTCTCAAGTTACTTGATACCTGTGTGTGTATTTGTATAAATGCTTTCTGTAGTCTCCCTTAATGTTTTCTGTTTTGATTTTGTCTCAATGTCTTCTAATTTTATTTATTTTTAGTGGTTAAAATGTATATGACTTATTCTGTTGAAAATAATTAAAGAATACCTACTCATTTTGTTAGAAAACTGTTACTGTCACAATAATCCTTTAGCAATGTGCTGATAATGATTGGACTCATCCATGAGAAGTCAAAAAAAAAAAACTGGTTGATAAAAGGTAGCATATTTTCCCATTTGTCTTTTTTCTTTGTTTCTATATTCACTAAATAGAATATATACAATGGTTTTGGTTCTTATTTGGAATAAACACATTTATACATGGAATAAAATGCATATTGGTGTGTGTGCGTGAGTGTGTGCACACGCTGTGTGAGCTATGAATACGTCTAACCCAATATAATGTCTCCCTTGTTCTAAACTAATTTTGTTCTTAAAATTTTAAATTTTCATACATTTATACAATGTATTTTAATCATATTGATCCACTATTCCTTCCTTCCAACACCTCCTAGTAGCCCCCATCTCATCTGCTTTCCAATTTCATGTCCTCTTCTTTTGTTGTTGTTAATAACCAAAAGTACATTCGGTGTAAACATGTCTCAACTTGCTTCTCTGTTGCTGTGATAAAACACTGACCCAAAGCAACTTGGGGGACAAGCAGAAACTGAAGCAGAGGCCATGCAGGAGTGCTGCTTACTGGCTTGCGTGCTCTAGCTAGCTCAGCTACCTTTTACAGCTAGAGTTCAATTGCCTGGTGATGGTACCACCCAAAGTGGGCTGAGCTTTCCCACACGAACTGTCAGTGAAGAAATTGCCCTCAGGCATGTTCATAGACCAATCTGATGGAGGAAGTTCCTCTGTAGAGGATGCTATATGCTACATGCTACAGAGTAGAATGTGAGAATTAAATCGTATTTGTGGATGACTAAACTGAATAGTTCTAATAACTGAATAAATTAATTGATGGTACTGTAAATCTTTGGATGCCAAGAAATGCTGAAAATGTAGATATTTGCACAGAAATTCACAAGAAAAGAATATCAAAAGTTTCCCGTCTGGTTTCTGGTTCTACTGCTCAGGGATTCACTGGTTAATGCATTCTGAGGTTTATAGTGGCCATGGGAGGTGATCAGATTATGAGACCAAAGCCAGTATTAAAACTTTCACTCTGAGATTTAGAGTAGAGACATGCTTCACACATAAGAATGGCAATTTTATAAAATCCATGATTCTTCAGTTCAAACTGATTTACTCTATTCTGTGTTGACCTAAGAGGTCTAAACTTTAATAAAAATTGTAGCCAATCTGGTCACATCTATTACAACTTCCCCCAAACCCCTTACCTTTTATAACTGTAGAAAGAATGCAGTGTGGAAAGAAGAGGAAATGGATAGAGGGGGAAGAAGTGTTGGCTCTCAAAGAACCATGCTGGGTGAGGGGAGAGACAGAATCCAATGGATGGTCTGTCTTTGCCTTATCTGAGCTCTGTGATGTAAAAAAGTGATTTCATGTTTCAGTGCCAAGCAGGGTAACAATGCCTGAGATGATCAATCACACAGCTTGTGAGAATTTATTTATTGAATTATTTAATCACCTGATTTAACATTAATTTATTTTGACTAAATATTTAACACTCAAAACATGCATTATTAGAGTAACATTATTTATTTATTTATGTTTGTCTTTTTGAGACAGGGTCTCCCTGTAGTCCCAGCTGACCTGAACTCACTATGTAGATCAGTCTAGCCTTGAACTCACAGCAATCTGCCTGCCTCTGCCTCCCAAGTGCTGGGACTAAAGGTGTGTGCCACCACGCCCGGTGAGTAACATACTTTAATTCATTTATAGACTGTACAAGTTTTAAAAATCAAATCTAACTATCTCCTCCAACATTTATCAATTCTTTTAGGATAATGTCTGTCAAAAAAGTTTTCTCTATTTTTCTGAAATGTACACTGTATTATTATTCTCTACAAACACCCAATTATGAAATAGTAAGGACTCTTTCTTCTTATTCAGTTGTAACTTAGCACCGTTGATAAGTCTTTCCATGTTTCTCACTCTTCTCTAAACTCTCCATCCCATCATGACCACCCTTCTGCTCTCAACTCTTATAAGACACTTCATAGACTCAATATTTGGGTGAGACCCTGTGGTATGTACCTTTCTGTGACTGGCTGGTTTCTCTTAACAGAACGGTTCACAGTTGCATCATTTGGCAAAAGAGACATAATTCTATTTTTCCCTTAATAGCTAAATGGAATTCCACTGAGTAGATCTTGCATATTTTCATCATTCTCTCACCAGTTGATGGGCTCATAGGTTGTTTTCATTTCTTGATTTCTATAAATTGCACTACAATAGAAGCGTGCATATAAACATGTATTTAACCTCCTGGATTAATTCCCTGTGGACACATAAATTGTAGAAGGCTCGGTAGAACCCGAATTAGTTCACATTTAGATATTTTGAAGAACTTTTCCACAATGACTGGACTAAATTTATGGTTCCACCAGTAGTGTAGAGATCCCTTTCCATGTATCCTCACCAGTACTTTGTGACTTTTAATGTTTATGATGATAGTGACTGTTACTAGAATGAGATGGTATTTCATTATGTTTTGATCTGCATTTCTTTGACAGTGAGCAATACTGATCATTTTTTCATAAATCTAATAACCAGCTATGTTCCTTCTTCTGAGAAATATGTATTTAACTGCACCGCCTACTCTCAAATGAGCTTATTTGTTTTTAGATGCTATATTTTTGAATACTTCATTTGTTCTATATAGTAACTATTGTCTAATATACAATTTATAAATATTTTCTTCCATGATGAACATTTTTTTCTTTACTTTTGTGATATTCTTCCTTTGTCATACAGAAACTTTTTAGTTTAATGTAATGTCATTTGTGTACATTTGTTTATATTTCTGGTGCTTTGGACAGGGAAGTCTTCATAAAACTGTTCATCTCAAAGTTCTGAAGCCATTTCTCTGGTGTTTATTATCTTGTGATTTCATATCTCTGGTGTTTAGTATCCTGTGATTTCATATTTTCTTACAATACATTCAAGTCATCTCCTTCCATTTCTTTGAGTTGATGTTTGTAACTGCTGAGAGACAGATATTCATTTTCATTGATCTGCATGTAAATAACCAGTTTTCCTAGAACCACATATTGAAAGGATTGCTTGTAGAAACCAAGGTATGCTAGAAGAATTGGTAAAGTGGAAATTTAGTTAAAGAGGATATATTAGACTGGATTAAACAAAAAAATCTGGGTAGTCTAACAACAGTTACTTCGCACTGGAGAGGATGAGAACCGGGTAGCTACTCTGTTCACAAGGCTGAGTCCCAATCTGGCGTAGAAGGCCTGCAGAATTCCAGAAGACCTATTCTTTCTCAGTGCATTTCAGAAGCCCGAAGAAACTGGGTTGTGATATCAAAGAGATGTAGCAGTAGCAGTAACAATAGTTTGGGTAAGCTTGCCAGCAAGCATTAAAGAGAACAAAGAGGCAATAGGCAAAGCTATTTTCTCTGATCTTTTATCTGGTCTGCCAGCAGGGGAGATGCCACCTGCATTTAGGGCTGTTTTGGCCTTAAATAACCCTATCAAGAACATCCTTCATGGGTGTGTCCAGCACCTTGATTTTTGCTTAATTCCCAGATCCAACTGAGATTATAACCAAGACATCATCAAACTATCCATTTTTAAGTTCTGGGTAATTTTGTTGAAATCAGTTCATTGATACATGAATTCACTTCTGCATCAGTGACTTTTCTGTTGCTGTGATAAACTGCCACAACCAAGGTAACTTAGCGAAGGAAGGAAGGGTTTATTTGAATTACAGTTCCAGGTGGATAGTGAGGCATGACAGGAGGCAGCTAGAGCAGAAAGCTGAGCACTCACAAATTCAAGCAAGCAGAGAGAGAGAGAGAGAGAGAGAGAGAGAGAGAGAGAGAGAGAGAGAGAACAAACTATATACGTTCATAGCCTGCCCCCAGTGACATGTTTCCTCCTGCAAGGCCATACGTCCTAACCTCTGGAAACAATGTCAACAACTAGGAAAAAAAGTGTTCAAATACTTGAAGTCTGTGGCGGACATTCATTTAAACCACTAGAACTTCAAATCGAATCATTCTATTCTCTCCCATTAGTCTACGTCTCTTTACATATCAATAGTATACTTTTAGATTCTATAGTTTTGTAGTATGTTTTCAAATCAGGGACTGTAAATGATATCTTTACCTGTTCAGGGTTTATTTTCTGGTTGTGTATACTTTTAAAAATCTCTAGTTATGTAAAGGATATCTTTGTCAGTTTGATAGGAACATTATTAAATGTTTTCAATTGGATCTTATGAAAGTAGCTGTGAATTCACCTTCTGCATAAGAGGTAGTGATAACTGTTCATCCTGAATAACTGCCTACATTATGAAAAGTGTTTGAAGACCAAGCTTAAATGAATGCTGTGACTCACTAGGAATTTGTATCAGAATCCTGTTAAACTTGGAAGCAGTTAAATACAGTCTGTGAGGCACAGATCTTTAGCACATACCACTTCTCTATGTGTGATTCACAAAGGCAGTACCCAGTAGTGATCAAATGCATTCATTAAAATGGTATCGGTATGATCCTTGGGGTGAAACCATACCAGTATCTGATTGTGATGCATCTAACAGGGAAGTAACAAGGTAGCTGCAAATGAAGAAGTTTAGGGTCTGATCACGATGTAATGAACTATATTTATAGTCCGTCCCTTCTGCAACCTACAACTTCAAACAATCAGGTAGTTCTCAATTATCTAAACTTTGAAGACTGACTCTTTTCAGATAACTCAAATAATAGGGCACTTGTGCATATTTTGGAGGGCCAATTTCTATTAGTTTGCTTCCCAAGCTCAGATATTTATTTTCACTTTCTATTAAACACAAGGTGCGGAATCACTGAGCGCAGTCAAAGTAGTAAGCAGGAGATTTGCAGACTACAGAGTAAGCATGTCACACAAGCATATTTATCACTTCCGCTAGGTAAACAGAATAATTATTGTTTTGCAGCATTTTGCTATTTGTGTAGTATTTATTTTTCCAAGATTCTGTGGAAAAATTAAGACATATATTCTATTTGTGTTTTATCAGCTTGGACTGTGAGGTTCAGGACAGCTCAGTGAAACATCCCTCAACGTCTCACCCCCTCTTCATTCCAACCTCTTAAAAATGCTGTTTCCTCTACGTACAATTTGTTCTTTTTCCCGTCATTTCTTACCAGTGTTCTTCCTTGTGCACTTACTGCCTTCTTAGATTTCAGATTTCTCCTTAAATATCATAGCCTCGGGAAGCTGTCATTTCTTACATGCTGCTACAATTTTACATCTGCCATTTATGCACATTCATATAATACTTTCCATTCAAAGCATAATTACTTCTCATTTCATCATTGTTATTTGAATATGTACTTTCTTTTCAATTATAAGCTCCTTAGAATTCTGTACCTTAGTATTCATTGTAGCTTGGTTCCAAATCAGTGCTTAGCACATAACTAAGACTGTGCAAGTATTTGCAGCATGAATGAAGGTAACTGAAAATCTTAGAATGCTAGCGTTTGATCTAAGATGAATTAGTAGAAAATGTAATGCTGTTTCCCGTTTAGATTCGCAGTGAATTGTAATTCCTAAAGTCCATTCTTCACTTGGACATCATATCAGAAGATCATTAACACATCTCATACTTTAGAAAAGCAACTTCTCATGTATTATCTCATTTTACACATCTTCCAACTAACCAGTAGAATTCAGCAAACTAATGTTTCTTTTTAGTAGATGAGGGGAGTGAAATTTAGAAAATATTGGGGAGAGTGTGAGTGTGTGTGCGTGTGTGTCTGTGTCTGTGTCTGTGTAAAGGGTAGCACAGAGAAATCAGAACTAACTTCAGTGAGGAGAAGTTTATTTTGGCTTACAGCGTAAGAAGGGATACAGTCCACCACGGTGTGAGAGATCCCAGCAGAATTCACAACGGTGCTAACATCTGCCTGGGCTTTAAACCTGGTGTTAACCAGGAAGTACAGATACTTCAGATCAGAACTTGGGGTCAGATATAACCCCCAAGTCCCCAGCCTGATGGCCAACTTCTTCCAGTGAGGATCCCCCTCCAAAGGCTAAATAGTTTCTCAAAAGAGCCTCAAAGTGTTCAAATGTGTAAACTTGCGGTGGACATCTCACCTCTGGCTCCCATAAGTTCACTTTCACCAGAAAATTTAAAATAGACCCTCTTCAGAAGTCCCCATAGTCTTAACAATCCTGATACCATTCAAGCATCTAAAGTCTTTTCTGAGACTCCAAGCAATCTCTTAAATGTGAGCCCCTGAAAAATAAGTGAAACAAAACAAGCTGTGTATTTCTAACACTCAATGGCACTGAGTAAACATTGTCATTCTAACATATAGGCTCAAGATGATGACAATAAAATACTGAAGCAGAGCAAGACTGAAATCCAGGAGGGCAACATTAATTTCTTACCTGTACATCCAGCATTCAGGGTATGTATTGGCATAATGTAAGTCTAGCCCTACATTTATAGCTCACCTCATCATACATGGATAACTCTATTGGACTGGCTCTACTAGGCATCTTCAGCTCTCTGTGATGGTGGTCTCACATCCCTGGCATCTTCAACATCCTGCATTCTCCATTAATACTTCGACTTCGTCTTTATAGGTTCATGTACCATTTCCTTGGGTCTCTATTCACGGATTCCGTGCTACATCTTGCCTGGGCTCCTTGGCTTCTTTTCTGGAATCCCAGAGCCTGTCTCCATGTCCTATGACTCTTGCATTCTGCATACTTACAAAATTGCACCCCCGCATATGGCACCAAGCTCAACTACAAGCCCAAGCTAGCTAGCCTAGGCTTTTGGACCATCACTGCAGTGACAGGTGTGCCTGCAAGGCTGAATATTTCCCGAGTTCCTCTAGAGCAAGGTAGTGTTGTGGCAGCATTTTCTTTCCAAACACTCTTCTGTCAAACGTGTGTGCGTTTTTCTGGTGTTCGAGGCACAGTTCCTATTGTCCTCAGGCAAAATCTTGAGGTTCTTTAATGACATAGGATGCCTTCACAATTAAAGCCTTTGTGCTTCCATCACAGCTTCAAAATCACTCACGCTCATTTTCCTGCTCACCAAACTGTACGGTTTTCACATGTTTTGGCTTTGCATTTTTTTCTCCTCATTCTCACTTAAAAAATACTAGCTTCAAACCATTAATAAACCATTATGCAGCTTGAAAGTCAAGTGGTTTGGAAAACTGTTTTACACAAGTTTGTTCACTACTTTTCAGTTCTTCCCCAGTCTACTTTTCAGAATGAATACAGATTAGGCTCTTTTTTTTTTTTTTTTTTTCAGAATACAACATGAATGACTTCTGGTCCAATGCCATAGGTCTTGCTCCCTTCTGAGACATCATTGATCCAGACCTTCACTGTAGATGCTTCCATTGGCATTTTTAGACTTCTACACTCAACTCAGAATAGTGTGTCAACCTCTTCTTACAACATTACAGGTTCCTTTATGCTACAGTTTCAAACTGTCATGATCCTGCTAACAGCATTGTCAAGTTTACCTTAGAATGAACCCATTTACCAGTACCGATTTTTCTGTGTTAGTTTCTTTCTACACTGCCGTGACACAATATATGACAGAAAACGTTAGAGGAGAGAGGTTTATTTTAGATCGTAGTTGAAGGGGAAGGCATGACAAGATTCACAGTATTAGTGGAAGTATACAGTTGGGTCTTGTTACATGATATTCACCAGGAAGCAGGGTGAACTTGGGCAAGACCCACTCAAAGCTGGCCCCCTAGACATTCACTTCCTCCAGGTAGTTCCAACGCAGTAAAGGTTCTGAAACCTTCCAAACCAGTGCATCTAGCTCTGCATTCAAAGGACTGAGCCTAAGGATGACATTTAATGTTTAAAACATAATTGAGAGAGAGAAAGAGAGGGACACATAGAGACACATGTGGCATACATACAGATGGAGAATGTTTTCAGAGAATCTTTCTAGTCTAGGGCATAGAAAATGCTGGTTAAAGTAGACCAATTCTAGGGTTTACTATCAAATTTTTTATTCTATGTTACTTTCCTAATACGAGAAGTGTACATTATCTGTATTCATGGCTAATTCAAATGAAAAATTTTAATATATTATATGTATTAATAGAACTTATGAAAACATGGAATTTAGGTGCTATACTTATGTTCAAGAAAGTGCCTTAAACATGAATGTACATTCCTTTTCTCTTTCTAATTCTTGTGACTGGAGCTTAAGCAACTGTTTTGAACTAAAAGATAAGAAGATAAGAAGGTATAACATATATCAAAGACAGAATGATCAAAAGGGAAAATATCTAGGTCTGACATTCATGGAGACGTATTACCATGTCATCTGTTCTGAATAATCTTTATTTTCCTTTTTATTCTTTCTCACATTATTTTCTTTTTCCTCCTCTTCCTCCTCCTCCTCCTCCTCCTCCTCCACCTCCTCCTCTTCCTCCTCCTACTTCTCTTTGACATTTTTCACATGTGATAGAAATAAGGTAGATTTTTATTTAGGACATCATTTTTTTCTTGACCTATATCATGATCTATATCAATAAATAATAAGGAAATTTTAAAAATCATAATTTACTAGAGGATGTAAGGAAATCTGTAATATCAGAAAATAATACTTCATTCTTCTATAATAGATGGCAACTTGGAGTACTGGGGACGCTGAGTAATATTTGAAAATACAGCATCTTGGAAATATAGAATACCTGAGAGCAGAAATGATAATCTGACTTCCCATGTTTGCTTCATTCAGGGATTTGTTGGCCTGCTCTTATGAAAGTTGATCACAGGCCATCATGGTAGAAAAGTCATTCCCTGTGCTCAAGAAGAATATGAACAAATGGGCCTTGCTAATTTACTCAAGAGTTTACTATGCTTAGATCGTATTCCCTGTGTGTTCAATGATGCCTCTGGACAGCTGTTCAAAGACATACCTGACTTACGTTTATTCTGTATAATCTGTCTTTTGTTACAGGTGCTATAGCCTTGAACCGTGCAATGAGTGAAGACAACATATAATTTGTTTTTCTGCAGAGTCTCAGCTGGAAGTGCAGCTACAGAGGCAGCTTTGTGTGAAGCAGGGCTTGTGAAGCCATGCTAAGGAGTTGGGATACTGAAGAAAGCTCTACAAGTCGACCTTAACCTTCAATTAGAAGTCTGCCACATAAAGTAGTAAGGGTTTACGTGATCGTTAAAAAAACATCCATGTGATTGTGGTATTTAGCTTTCTGACATCATTCAGCCCAAAGGAGGACATTTTTATTCTTTCTGAAAGCACAGACATTCTACAATTGTGCTTATTACTAGAAGCTGACAAGAGAGCTAATTGTTATTTATATTGATAGCAGTCCAAAATCAATCTGAGCTCACTGACTCTGCTCCAGACGGCCTGAAGAGAATGTGACACACAGAAAAAGTCTAATTTAAGGAGAGCACCTGTCAGAATATTGGTGCCTTGCCCTAAGGATATCAACGGCCATAGAGAATTTAGTCCCCTGGTGTCATATGTCCAACTTGTCTTATTCACTGACAATTCATGTTGACATGAATTGCATGGCAGAAGAATAGAAACGGAAGGAAGTTGAAGAAATTCTTATGGCTTATTGACAGTATGTTCAGTGCTGTACAAAACTAGGAAGAAAGGTCTTTTCAACCTCGACTCAGACCTTTGGACAATCTTAAAAGGGGAAACAATCAATTTGAACCATTGTGCCCTGTTTTAAATGGTCCTACTATGGCATGCAGAAGATACACTTTCTGTGAAAATCATTTCCGGGGAAACTTGTCTGAAGTTAGAGGGACTCTTCCTGTGGAGGACGCACTGCAGGACACCTTGCTGTGATGATCAATCATCTTTCCTCCACTGTCCCTATATCTGAGAGGTAAATATATGGGAAATGAGCGGAGTTAGCTCAGAGATACTATGTACGATGGCACTCCACGAACGCATGTGTGAATGGGTATTTGAAAACAGTCTAGAAGTAAATCAAAACTAGATTGCGGTGACAGTAATTCTGCAGGGGCATCTGAGCTTCTTCTTGAATGGATTTTCTTGAATCTCCAGAAAATATTGTATTTTCAGCTCTTGAATGAGAATTATATTTTTAGTCCTTGGTCATCACTTACAGGCTATATGAAAACAAAACAGGGCAAAAGAAATAATTTTTCATTTTTTTCCCAAAGCATAAGATATATGGCTCTTCTATGCTGTTAAATGAAGAAATTTTACTCTTCCAGCCTATGTCCTTGAAATTTGCCGATGGGGCCTTCTTTCATGTACAGGTCTTGGTTTATATGTACAGTCTGATTTTTATTTCTTTTTTTTAAAAAAAAACTTATTTATTTAGACTGTTTGGTTGTATACCTTGAATTCCATGTAGGGGTCAGGGGACAATGTGTGGAAGTCGGTTCTCCTCTTCTACCCTATGGGTGTTGGATATTGAACTTAGGTTGTCAGGTTTTTACTTGAGGAATCATCCTGTCAGCCCATAAGACTGATGATTTTTTTTTTGAATTGTTTATATTCTTGAGGTTTCTTAACATCAATAGGAAGTATCAATTCAATGACTACAATTTAAATTCTTTCATTTTCAGTTTAGCAATGTGGCCTTGAATATCTTTTATTTACAAATATTAATAGCTTCAGGAATAGTAAAAGGATGTTACCTTTTTTTTAAGGTAACATGTTACGTTTTTTAAAATTAAGTTTTGTTGTATTTCATACAGAGTACCTCAAACAATCTGAATCATCTTTATAGCCCCATCCCCACCAGAACCCCCCCACACCCCCCACTGGAACCCATATACTCTGTCCTGGATGTTGAGGCCCAGAGTCTTTGATTTATTTTTATGATTTATTTCAATTTTTAAAAATCAATCAATTAATTAATTAATTAATTAATTATTACTTATTATTTT
>NW_008339517.1:5110747-5128802 GCF_000622305.1 Nannospalax galili
TAATGGGGCTTTTTGCTACTCTACATTATCCCCTCTGAAGAGGTAACTCTAAACTCTTTCAGGGATTAGTTAAGAGTTCCCACATACTTTGGATTTTTTGGCCTTTGGAATAGAGTATGTTGCCAAGAAGCCCAAGGACATGATTTCACCTTTTAAAAGTTCTGGCATTTCCCAAACAGGAGTCAGCTATTATTAGCAAATCTCAGTTTTCAGGTAACACCTGAAATTCTTTTCCAACATCATCTGCCATCATATCAAAATTCAAGATCACATTAGCAACAGTAATGATAAAGACCATGAGTCAGTTGAGGACTGACAACACCTAAAGCTAGAGATGTAGACTTCTCACAGATAAAAATTATGGGATGAATCAGAACACAGGGCCTCTAAAAATATAGCTTACACCAAGCAAAGGAAACATAAAAATAAGGGGACTGGAGAGATGGCTTAGTTTCTAAGAGCACTGACTGCTCTTGCAGAGGACCTGGCTTTAGTTCCCAGCACCCACATGACAGCTAACAACCATCCATGACCACAGTTCTGGGAGATTCGACGCCATCTTCTGACCCCTGCAGACATTGTAGGAAATGGGTACACTTACATACATGCAGGCAATACATTCATACACGTAAAACAAAAGTACTAAATATGATATTTAAAAACTATAAATGTAACTAAATAATAGTTAGGGAGTGGTGGCTGAATGGATGATTCAGTGGTTAATATCACTAGCTGATCTTGCAAAGGACTAGGATTCAGCTCTCAGCACCCACAATACACCCAAGAATTATCTGTAACTCCAGTTCCAGGGGATCCTATGTCTGGCTTACACAGTAACTGTACACACAGAATGCACTTACATGTAGGAAAAACACTCATACACATAAAATAAAAATAAAATTTTACAGATATTTATATATTTATGAGTGCATGTGTATAGTTAAGGTTATATAACAAGAAACACAGTGCCAAACAAGAGAAACCTCCCTTTGAGTTGTTGGTCAGGGTAGTTCAAGAGACTGTTAAAATAACATACGTTATCGCGACCAACCTGAATTGCCTCTCAGAACTTGCAGGTAATACCCTATTACTGAAGACAGGACATACTTTGGACACAGGACTTGGAGTAATCAATTTGGAACTTACCTCAAAGCCCCGGCCCTGAAGACTAGCTCTCATAGTATCTGAGGTTACTATGCAAGCTGTTAAGAGAGAAAAATCAATAAATGGCCAAATCCAGCTGATAAGCCGTATAACCACAACAATGACAGTCTCAGCAAACTATCTATTGGCAGTAGTGGCACTTTTACCTTGGGGGTAATCAACAGCTATCTAATTGGACTTTAAACCTGCTCAATGGTAGGGAACTCATATGTGGTACTGTAAACACAGCCAAATATACATGACTGGAGAGGTCATAGATCATAGAGAAAAGCTTACATCTGTTTCATTTCTAGACAAATATAATTTCTTACTGTATGTTGAATAAATATCCTCACATTTACAGACAAGTATACCTCTCACCTCTCATCAAAGAAGCTTCATTTTGCAACAAGCAGAGACTATTACAAAGTTCCACAACTGGTCAAGCATAAAGGCTACATGTCTGTGAGATGCCCAGCACTAAGTTATACATCTACAGTGCAACCTGTACACTTAAGATTCAGGTAACAAAGCAGAACACAGAGAAGAGTGAATATAAATGCATCTATCAACTCTCATCAATGAAGTTTCCTCATGCAATAGATGGTGATCAAAACAGAATCTAGAACTGGTCAAAATGTAGAGAATAGGAGACTGCAGAAAGCATGTCCCTGGGTAGGACTCCTATATTAAACCTCTGCCACTAAGGTGAAGGACCATTGTGGAACGGGGAGAAAAGACTGTAAGAGTCAGGGGAGGTGAGTGACCACAGAGAAACACGGTTTTCCAAGCAGCAGGGAAGTTACTCATATGAACTTACATCCATGGTGACATCACGCATAAGACTCATGCAAACTCAAACCATAAAACAAACAACATGGAAGTGTGCAAATTGGTAAGAAGCCACAGCCTTTGTGGAGAGACTGTTGGCAACTGATCACTGCTCGGTGAGGGAGAGTTGGTACTCTTTAAGGATTCAATGCTAGACAGGTTGACCAGTCTCCAGAGGATGAATTCACACAAAGGGCCATCTGGCGACACAAACTGACTATTATGCCTTAAAATACACAACAGAATGCATGAAATCCAGGAGGGGTGATTATAAGAGACACAGATAAAAGAGGGCATCTAACTAAGACTAAGATATATGAAATTTCCAAAAATCAATGAAAAAATAAACAATAAATAACATTTAAAAAGCAAGGAGTGGGGGCCCTTAGATTAGATGCATATCTGTTTATCAGAATCCAAGTAAGGTATAATAAGAGACAAATAGAAAACCTATGGCAACAATACAAACTCAAAATAGTCAAGCACTATCTTTTTGAGAAAGCCTCCTATAAAGATTCTAGTCCACAGAAGCCAGTGTTAGCGCAAGGAAATAGGAACGAGTTGAGGCCTATTAAGGACCTTATATCATTATTATTTCATAACATTGACTAGGGTGGTGGTGGTCTGATCAAACCTTTACAAAGAAAACCTGTGTACAAGTAGTGATTCCATTCTAAGAGAGAAATATATGTTGTAGGAAACAAAAGTGGTAGGGTGGAACGATCTAAGCCCTTTGCAAATTAAATTCTCAGACACTGGACATGGACCTACAGGACTTGGTGTTTGGTATGCTGGTTTTCTGTCTTGCTTTGGCGTGGTGTTTCCACATTGTACCCCCATTCTTCTCTTCTTGAATGAGAATGTGTATTCTGCCCAGTGTGCTGGCACAAGCAGTTAATCCCACTACGCAGGAGGCAGAGGCAGGCAGATCTCTGTGAGTTCAAAGCCAGCCTGGTCTAAATAGTGAGTTCCAGGCCAACTGGGGCTACAGGGAGATCCTGTCTCAAAAGGACCCCCACAAAAAAAGGGAGAATATATATTCTGTGCCAGTGTCTTTTGGGAGCGTGTGCTTTGCTTTTTTTATTTTATAAAGGCTTGGAGGTAAAAGATTGCCTTACATCCCAGAAGAGAATTCAGACTCCACGGGGTTTTGTATAATGTGGGGACTATTAAAGACTATGGGGGCTTTTGAAGTTGGATTAAAAGCATTTTGCATTATGATATAATCTAAAGTCTGTAAGGACCAGGGAATTGAATGTGGTGATTTGAAAGAAAATGACCCCGTAGGCTCCAAGGAGTTGAACACTTGGCCAGTTGGTGTCATTGCTTTGGGAAGGTCATGGAACCTTTAGACGGTATGGCCATGCTGGGGGAAGCACATCACTGGATGTGGGTTTTGAGAGTATATTACTTACCTACTTCTGGTTCTGCTTCCTCTGTCTGTTTGAAGACGTGAGTGTTCATCTTTCTACTTCTGGGGACTCCTGTCATGCTTATCCATCTGGAAATGTAGCAGAATCTCTTCCTTCTATAAGTCCTTGGTAATGGTGTTTTAATCACAGTGATAGAAAAGTAACTAATATAAAGATCTGTGTGCTGAAAGTTAAAACTGAGTTCTGATTAAAAAAAATTGCAGGCTTCTCTTTGAAGAAATTATTTATTCATTGGCACTACTACATGCTGTACTATTCAAGAATAGTAACCAAATAGAGTTAAGAAACAGGTAAATATTTTAGAAGCTAATAGTTCATTAGAGACGGGTCACGTGAAGAATGTTATAAATGACCCTCTATCCCTAAGTATTTCAGGGTTGTATATTCTAACAAAAAGGACATTTTATTTTTATAAACCTAGATCAGTTATTGATATCAGAAAATATAATATTGATGTAATATCAGTTGTCTGTACTTTAATTTTCTCAATAACATTTATAAAAATTTTGTTGATTCTTTGAGAATGTCAGGCATGGTATTTAGGTCATATTCCTAGGTGCACTCCCATCTTGGTACCAACCCCAGACTTCATGTCTTCTATTTGGTTTCTAGGGCCTATTGAATCTAATTTGTGCTCCAAAATGCTCTTGGGTGTGGAATAAGAACTTTGTGATCACATTTCTGATTGGCCCATACTGGTCAGAAGCTGATTACAGCCTTTGTGAGCAATCTGAATGGAGAAGGCAGGAAGAACAATATTGTGGTTGTGAAAACCAATAACACTTTGAATGAAGCCACATGGCATTAGGGGTGGGTAGATGTGTCACACTTAAGACCCGATGTTCAGATTGGATTCATGAGATGAAAGGAAGAAAGGAACTTATGTTTATGGGTACTGGAATGAATGACAAAACTATCTGTAGTTAGGGTTAAATTAAGAAGGGATCTTTCTTTGACATCAGGGGAAAATCATTTCCCAGTAGCTGAAGTTCATAAAGACTCTGTGAATTCCTATTTCTATGTAATTCTCAGGAAGGCGAATTTGTCAATCCTGTGTGGTAGACATGGTTATGCAATCAGCTCTACAAATGTTTCTCTGTTGGTTTTACACAGATTATCCACAAAGAAATTCCAAACTAGCAAAATGTTATTATTTGTAGTCAGAATAATCTGATGGCTATAATACAAAACCGAACAAAACAGTGCCTACAGAAATTACTGGGTCTGTCCCATCTTTAAAAAATAGGTTTAACAATATTTAAGTGAGATGAAATGAAGAATTACCAAATATCCATCCAGGCACATACTCATAAAAAATGTTGATTTAATTATCTGCATAATTAATTAACTTAAAGACATTTGTACCTCAAAAGAAAACCATTATTAGTATATTTAAAAACAGATTTACTACACCAGCATGGAGGCCCATGTCTTTAACCCCAGCACTCAGGAGGCAGAGGCAGGTGTATCTCTGTGAGACTGAGGCCAGCCTGGTGTACCTGGTGAGATCAAGTACTGAGTTTGAATCTAGTGGCATTAATATCTTAGCAATTAGTAATCATCATATTATTCAATATCAGCAGATCTGATTTCACATCGAGAATTTTGAACATATTAATAGTTAATATATTTTACATATACATACATATGCAAATAATGCACAATGCCATATCTCGTCCTTTATGACCTGTCTATTCTAAGCATTTTAAACATATATATTAATAACCTTAACCACTGATGCATTGTCTCTTACTATCCTCATTTTAAATATGAGGGAATCGAGATAAAAAGAAATAAGGAACAGCCCAAAGCTATTGAGTGACAAGGCTAGAAAACTAACCCTTGGAATAATTGTCTGTAGAATGTAAATTCCTGTGTGTGTGTGTGTGTGTGTGTGTGTGTGTCCACCAAAGTGTGTGCTTCTCCAAAGTAGGAATGAACTCTATTTTGATTGCAGTCTCATTCCCTTCCAGATACTGGTATAATGATTTATACAGATCAGTTGAGGCTAACAACTGCTGGGTGAGTAAATAAAGTATTTTGAGGAAATTAGCTTTCCTTGTTAGAAAATCTGGTTTATTTTCTACATCTAAAATTGCTACAAGACAATGTAGACTACAAATACAGTTAAAGCAATCCAACCTAAAGGTGGAAGTAAAAACATAATGACCTGAAGTCACAATTAAAACAGTGGACAGAGAACCTTTGAGATTTTTGGATATTAATATAACAGAAGGTTTCTCCCTCCAGGTCAGTGTGGGTGTGTATTAGATACTTTTCTGTTGCTATGATAAAGCACCATGACCAAAGGAACTTATGGAAAGAAAAGTTTATTTGGGCTTACAGTTCCAGGGGAAAGGACATAATGATGAGGGAGGCACAGCAGCAGGAAGTGGCCAGGGTAGATCTAAGGACGCACATCTTCAAGCAGACACAGGAAGCAGAGAATGATTGGAATCAGCCTAAGAACCTTAAAGCCCACCGCCATTGACATGCTTCCTCCCCAAACAATGCCACCAACTGAGTCAAAATGTCCAAATACTTGGAGCCTATGGGTGTTATTCTCATTCAAACCACCACAGGGTGCTACTGAGCAGGGATGGCTTGCTTTCAATCGGCGTCGTAGACTTCAGGACTCCTGACCCCTGGTACCCTAGTCATATACCAGATGCATAAATTCAGTCTGGGTCATTGGAAAGAGAAAGAAAGTGGAAACAAAACATCTCCTTCATTGGTGTAAGCTACAATTCTGTAGAATCGACAAGGATCAGGAATTGCTGTCAAACAACTTCACATCTGTATAATTCCCCAAGAGGCAGTTTATACGTCATACATACATGTCTAATATAATGACAGAAGCCATGCCCTTTCTGTACAGAACATGAGGAACTTATTAAAATATGCTTGGTGTTTTACTCAACACTGTGAGGCCTCCTTAATACCCAGGATGTGGGCACTTAGCTGCTCAAGGAGTTTTGCCAGCGTATGAAATAGTAACAGGTAGACTGAGATAAATGCAATCAGTCCTGCACTCTATAATCAGGTTAGAGTTTCTCTGAGTAGGATGCTAAGGAAGCCACCTTGGAGGGCCCAGGCATAAATAGAATGTAGACAGGCAAGAGGAATGAAGAAGAAATTTCAATATATATGGAACTAGAGGAGAACCATGAATCATAGTTTAGCTTTTCCAAAAATCACAACAGTTTATGAGAAGCCAAATCCTTTATGAGCAGTTCATATATGGCACTATTTACAGATGACAGGAGGCTTTTAGCCAATTGGTGATAAAACTGAATTAATTAAAATTTACAAGATCCCTCAGAGTATCCCTAACAGTATATTTTACTCATCATTTTTTGAAAAAAAAATGATTGGAATAATTGGCAAGATTTTATTATTTCATCCTGTGGGCATGAAGAAATGGCTTTATGGGTATGTTTCACTATATCTGAGTAATTATCTCAACTGCTTTTGAGTTTTTGTCTCCATTTGGCTTACACTTACCAAGAATTTGATGTTATCCAAAAAAACTACAGCACAAATCAGAACTATCAACTCCTATATTTCTAGGCTTTAACAGACTAAGATGAATGATTTCATCATTGAATAAATCATTACTAATCATAATTTTGCATGTGCTTGGACTGTGCAATTGAGTCTGGAGGCACTGCAGCCTGCCCAGAACTAATTGCTATAAATGTGCCAGATGTTGTAAAAATCTGGACACATTTGTGATAAAGCCGAATGGTACAAATTTGGTAAGAAGCTGGAAGGGCATGATTTAAGGGTGCAATCCATATTTCCGACATTATAGGTCAAAGATGTATAGTGAGTATAGAGAGCCTTTATTAATATTGTAAAAGGTTATTTCCCTCTGCACTAAAAACCATTTTTTTTCTTTTATGTCTTGATCCTAATAGATCAGGGCTTGACTATAAATTTCTATGCTTCTGGAAAGGGCATCAGTACGGGGAAAAATAAGAAGGAAAGGTTTAAATTGCATCATTGTTCCCTTTATGTTAGATATTAACAGAGACCCCCTACCTTTTTACATTAAAATGCATGATAAAATAGAATGTTTCTTAAGTCCTAAGATTATTAGGATGGAAATAATAAGTTAAGAGAATAAAAATCTGCCTTGGCACTTTCTGACTCACTCATTTAGATTTAAGCTGCATATCTCCACATTAAATAATAAGCAAACATTGCTTAGAGGTTATGGGTATCAATATTTCCATTTTCTATGCATTGTTATGGTAATAAAGCCTTTTAGTCAAGGAAAATATGAAGCCATAAAACTTAATGTTCTACTTGAGGAGCAATTACAGCAAATTATAAGCAACTGGGTTGTACAAAACTGCGATGGATAAAATTTTAAAGTATAATAATATACCGTAAGCATTTATATGCCTGATACTATTCATTTATTGTAAGTGTCAGCCTTTCTAAAGATAATTACTTTAAAAAACTGGATTCCTGAAATAATTACCATGTTGATTACCTAAAAGGATAGGATTCAGATAAATTTGAGAATAAGAAATTTTAATAGGACTCTGGTATAAAACACTACATTTTCTGTTCCATCTCATTTAATGCAATCGAGAAACATTGCATGCTTCAAAGGAACTGTGTGTATATGTGTGCATCTTATTCTTTTAGAGAAATAATTGCATACTTAATGTTATCTTGTTCTAACTAAATATTGCATAAGTATTACAGACCTTGAAGAATTCTATCCTTGGTATTTTCCATACTGAAATCAATATGTTTTTAAATGCACAAAATAAAAATTCTGCATGTATATTGCAAAGTATGGTATGTAAAATTTAGTGCAAGGGGTTTTTATCCTATGCAGGTTTTCATTGAACCATAAAGATGAAGAATATATATACATTTACACTACACGTCTTAAGTTCTATACAACAAATAGTAATTGGTGTCATATTTTAATTATAACCATTTGCTGTTTGTTCAACATATGTTTGATAATTTAAGTAATGCTTATATATAATTGTCATTTAATGATATTCTTGCTCTTTTTGATGAGAACAATAAGCCAGTTACTTGAATATCTCTGCAAAATTTAATTACACATTATAACTTTCGTGTCTAACATGCTTGTTTTTTCACACCTCCTTTTTAAAAAGCCATTTCTCATCTCTTCTCACAGATCATTAGGGATGATTTGAAAGTAATATTGAGGTACTTTTGTGTGGTATTGGTTTATTTAATAACTTTTTCATTTTTTATTGAAGATTTATGAATTTCATACATATATTTTGATCAGATTCAGATCCCATTTCATTTATGTACCTCTCCTTACTACACCCTACCCAATTTCGTGAACTCTAATATATATATATATAGATAGATAGATAGATAGATAGATAGATAGATAGATAGATAGAGAGAGAGAGAGAGAGAGCAATGGAATCAAACTTTTGTCCCCAAATGCCCTTCTGTATGGGTTCATGCACTAGAACCTGGTTAACCTACCAGCGTCTACCTTTAAACAAGACTGACTGTCCCCCTCCCAGAAGCCATTAGTTGCCAATACTGCCTCAGGTAGGGTAGGGTTTTCCTACCCACTTTGCCATATCTATGCTGAGATTTTGCCTGGGATGCATGTACATGGGTCTTGTGCATGCTGTCATCATTGCTGTGAGTCTGTATGACCAGCTGTCTGGAAAACTCTATTTCCATCACCTCTGGCTCATACAGTCTTTGCATCACTTCTTCAATGATATCCCTGAGCCTTGGGAGGCAGAAATTTGATATAGCTGTTCAGTTCCAGGATAATCACTCTGCAATCTCTTATTCTCTGAACATTGGCCAGTTGTGAGTTTCAGTATTAATCACCATCTTCTGCATAAGTAACTTCCCTGCTGAGAGTTAAAAGAGGCATTAATTTGTGAGTAAAACTATAAGTCATTAGGATTTGTTTTAACACTATATTTATTTATTAAGATAATACTATTAGGCTTTCCAATGTGGCCTGGGGCATACCTAGCCACACGTTAATAGAGCTGATATCAGTGCCTGTTATGGTCTCCATCTTAAATTGGACATTTATGTTGCTAGTCTATGGTATCTAGTAGAGGCCATGGCCCCCTTTCATAAAGTAACTACTTTTAATCTCTTTTATAATTTATATATTTAACCTTTAAGAAAAGTTTAAGCATAGTTACAAAACAAATCACTTTACAGTGGTGGACTAATTAAAATATACTTGAATACACAGTGTATGGATGAAGTGCAAGAATATGATCTAGACACAACACTGAACACCCCCCCTTTCCTCTCTCATGCTCCATTGATATATGACTATGCCCACAACAATTCCTAAAATGCTGGGCCTGGATTCTCATGAGTCTAGGGCTGGATCTACTGGGGAGCAATGAATAATTCACCTGGAGCCACTGTGCACCTCAATGTCTAATTGATTTCACTTGTAAATTGAAATGTAAGAACTAAGATCTGGATTTAGACAGAACAATTTCTGATCAACTTCAAGAAAAAGATTATGTGAAAGTAGATTAATCTTTGTTCTGAAAACATGCATTCAGGGAAAAGAAGTTTACAACTACAGAGAAAAGTAGTACCATGTAGTGTATGTGAGCACTGGGGAAATACTTCAGTTTCAACTTCTAGAAGGTCTGCATTCCTTACTTTTGTTTGCTCTCTAAGGAATTGGATATTACATTGATTACTATTTACTATAAGCTGCTTTTAATCTTTTTTCCCCACTTGCAGTCAGAAACTACTTGATTTAGAGGAAGAAGAGAAAAAAATCACAGATAAATAGAAATAAGTAAGAATTAAAGCAATAACATGCCTGGGTTGATTTTTACTGAGCTGGAGTTTTCAGTGAATGTTTTCAAAGAGCAACTAACTCAAAGCCGTGGGTGGAGAGAACAGCTAATTGTGGCCTGATGAGCTGGGTGACTACAGGTCCATGGTGCTGGTCCTGAAAGTAGTTAGCACATGTGATGAGTCACCGGCAGCCTTTTAACAACTCATGTTGTTCTTTATAGATTTATTTTCACGAATGAGTTCTCTCAGTATTCAGGACCGGCAGGATCAACTAAGTGATGTGAAGGATTTCACAATCTCACAGTTATAAGAAAGTTTAGTAACATCTAAAAGGAAAAGAGAATGATAGACAAGAGAGAAGGAATCAGGAGTGGCCCAGACCTGAGAAGAGAGCAAGCAGACCATAGAGGGAACAACAGAGAGGTTTTGATAACCAGGAACAGCAGTGGAGTTTTCTGAAACTCTCTTGTAACCTGAAGAATAGTGGCTACGTTGTAGACTCGACCTCTTTAGCATCTGCACTTATGTTCATGAGTTCTCTCAGAACCTTTGTTCTGGAAGGTTCAGCATTGCTCCCTCTTTACTGCTGAGTAAAGCTCCAACAAGAAAAAGGATCTCAAGAGATCTCAGGATGCTCTCTGTGTTCTCTACAGGCCTCCTTCTGCTGGTTGGGTTTTTCAACTTTTCTTTAAAAAAAACTTCTTTAAGTAATTCAGATCTCTTCCAATTTCCTTCCTTCTCCGGGAAAACAGTAGGCTGTGGCTATTGAAAAATTAAAAAAAAAAAAGAATATTACATTTTAATGGTTTTCAATTAGTATGCTTGAAAGTCTTTTATATTGGTATAAAAATAGCAAAGGTATAGGACCCAGAGGCTGGTCCCAGGCTGCCTTTTTTGGAGCAGGTTTCTCTTCTGAAGACTGCTTTGGCAAAGCTGCTTTTAAGAGATTATCACTTAAATACTTGGTGTGCCGAACTAAGTTCTCCTTATTGCTTCAACCAAGATCACAGGAAAGGACTTTTATTTTCCTACTTCTTTACCAGCTCAAAATGATATACTGAAGGAAATTTATTTTAAAGAGAATAACACCCCACCCCCTTTTTTTTAAAAGACTGGACGTGCTGGGAAGATAGGTACACTTTAAATAAGCTTAAGCATTTTAGGCAACTTTCTGGGGTTGTCTCCCAGGTGGCTGGTTCCTCTGAGGGGTGGGGCCTGCTGAGGAAAATGGACTGGGGAGGGGTTTTCTGCACCATCTCGGGACAGAAGCCGAGAGCAGAGAGGAATGGGCAGTGGCAGATGTGGAGAGAGAAATGGCCCCCGCACCTCACCAGCGAGGACGGTGAGAGGGGGCATTTACCAACCTGGGATGAGACTGTGGTCCCAAGATGCGTGGGCGAAAGTTGATGGAGACTATGGGGGGGCCGTGGGAGAATCTGATGGCAAGCTCTGAGCCATGGGCAAGAGTGCTTGTCTCTTTGTAAGTTCCCCCATATACCCCCTCCCTACGCGAGAGCATAAACCATAATAAATTCACATGAAAATGTATTATATGGTTTGTCTGATTACTCAAGAGACCCTGAGAGAACTCTGGTGACAGGGGTTCATCAGCTCGTCAGTCAACACCTACTTGCTCAAGTAGGTGTTCTGGCCTCATGCTTGGAGTCTAGTTATAGCAACTTCTGTGTTTCTACTTTAAATATGGGATCAGGGACTGAGAACCTGTCTCTGGAAACCAGGGAACAATACATAGTTGGGTAGAAGTACTTGCATGCTGCCTGTATGCACGTATCTTTTGACTCTAATGTTCCCTCTTACCTCTGAAGCACAATATATAACTTATAAATATATATATGTGAAGTATACATGTGCATATTCCATATTCCAACATATATATATATTTCATAATTTCTAGTAAAAACTTTTTTACTTTTAGGTATCTCATGCAATTATTTCCGTGAAGAGTATGTAAAAATCCACTGTACTGAACAGAATTACCAAATACCTGAACAGACCTGGGATCCAATGCTCTATGTTCTCCTCGCAGAAAAAGGAATCCCTCTCTGGCTGCCTGTTTCTCTGTTACATCTCTCAGTATTCCCGTATACACATGTCCTTTGTCTTCCCTGTGGCAAAGGTACGCTTATTTTACTGACAGATACCAGTAACTACTAATGGTGTGAGAGATCACATGTTACTAGTGTTCGAGGGAAAAAGGAATCAACATTTTCACACACAGGTCACGTTACTGTCCCTTTACCGTGTCTAGTTAGGGTGATACAGATGGCCCATTCATTTTCTTCACATTAGAGAATACTAAGCCAAATTGGACGTGTTTGTTTCAACATCACTATGAGAAGGAAGAATTCAAAAACCCAACAGGGATAATATGGTGATTAAATGGAAATAGAAAACAAAACTTATTTCCCATCTATAAGTAAACATTCATGTAATGTTTACTTATTCAGTAAATGTTCATTTAATGATGGATTTGTCATTTGAATACTGTGCTGTTTACTTTTTGACACATGAGGAGAGTGGGGTCAAAATGAATTATTCTATTTTGCTGGCACCATGCAAGTCATTATACTAGCTTTCATTTCCTCCAGGTGACTTTAATTTCCGGTCAATGATTTCCCTTCTTTATTTTTTTCTTTACTTATCTATTTATTTATGTATTATTTATCTATTTATTTATTGGAGACAGAGACTGACGTTACCATGCTGACTGGCCTAGAACTCGCACCTGTCTCTTCCTCCTGAGTGCTAGGTGCCACCACTAATTTTCTTTCTTAAATCATCTTCAAGTCCGTGGAGTTCAGATATTTAGCCTCTGGTGGAAGCATGGATTACCTCTGCTTATGCAGTTCTGAATGCTGCTAAAAGCCTGCAATTCATTGTATTGCAGGCAGTGACTAAGAATATTCTAAATTTTAATTTGGGCATCCTAGTTGACATGGATGCTACTAGAAATTCCCAGAAATTCTTTTAACTACCTCAAGACTTATTAGGTATTGAAGGGGTTTATTTTTCCAAGTAATTGCTTAATTTTCTAGACTGTTAAATGCTGGCAAGAAGTAAGTATAGAGAATCTGAGACATGCTAGAGTATTCTAAGCTGCCACTAACACAGGAAGCCCAATTCTCTATCAATCTATCATCCTGACATCAGAACACTTATTGTTTGTTAACCTGAAGAGACATGAATTTAAATTTTAAAAATCACAATGAGGACTAGGTGCTTTGTTGATATCATTACTTATTTTTCATCTCTGGCCCTTCTTTGATTCTTTTTTATAATGGGACTAGATTGCAATAGGTAAGGTTAATGAGACAATTAACTTTATACATGATACCAATCACAAAGACAGTCTTACTGTAATTAACCATGGTGACTTCTAGCAGAATTCTTTAAACTCATAAATATATTTTTTCCAGAATACTCAGGGCTTAAGGGAATTATATTGAAAGTTTCAAATAATATAAAAATGCCAGATGTAGAAATATTTAATTGACTTTTGTTACGGGAGAGGAAACAAGCAGGAATGATATGAAACTCAGGTTTGTGGTCGTCAGCAGAACATGAGTTTCCACAGACACAGGCATTCACGTGAGAGCTTTTACTTTGTCTCTTGAACCTCTTATTTGACCTTTTCTTAAGTCTGCTTTTCAAATTGCTAGTTTTCTGACTGATGTATTCAAAATGCTCCTTTTCTGCTGACAGTGCCCAATTTTGTTGTTTTATGGGGGTTGCAGCTTGAGAAATTTGCAAAGACATGACCGATAGCTTGTGCACAAAACTGCATTTCAGAAATTGAAAAGCTCTAATGTTTCTTTGTGCTTTCTTCACTCATAGTGAAACTTGTCAGAACCTCATGCAAATGAATTTCATAATTGAAAGATTTATTTAGACTTTTAAAGGTTTACTCACTGTCAAGACTGCACTAGCTTTCCTGGACTGTCCCCTCTTACGTACGCCGAGCAGTGTAGCCATGCTGGGTGACTTGCTCTTTGTCCCTGCTCCTTGAGAGGCTGAGGTAGGAAAAATCACTTGAGCTTAAGTGTTTGCGACTGGCCTGAGCAACGAAGTGAAACCCTGTATCAAAATGTGCATAGACCTACACATGTATGCATATGTCTGTCTGTCTGTCTGTCTGTCTCACTTTAGGTGACATAAAGACAGTAAGGAGTCACTTTGGTAAAGGACAAAGCTAACAACTGCTATTTGAAAAACAAGGCTTTTCTCTTTAAAAAGAATCCGTTTCTTAACTGATACATAGAAATTGTACATATTTATGGGTGTTTTTAAAACTTTAACCACATCTCTAGAGGTTCTGCGTTCATGCTCTCTGCCAGTGTTGAGTGAGGCAGTAATTAATTTGCTACTGTATGAGATTCTTTTTCATGTAATGTTTTTGAGCAAGTCAATGCTTACTTCATTCATTTTTATAGAATGACACAATGACATATCTCTGTACACTGGTGTCCTAATTAGTTTATCGCCTGACATAATTTTAATTAGCTTTGATATTTCTGGATGACTTTTCCTCTTTGACAATTGCTGCTGAGCTTTAAAGAAAATGGTGACTTTTTTATGCTATAACCTCATTTACGTCTTGAAATCCCCTATATCTAGAAACAAAAATGTTTTCATTTTTACTAATAGGAAGCTGAGGTTCCAGGCAAACAATGGGTTTTTCTCCCCGATGGTCAGCCCTTCTCTGACATCTGGGCTCTGGATGGCATTCTAAAGTGCAGGTATAAAGATCATCACTCAGCAAAGTGGCCTCTTTGCACTCACTATCAGAACTTGGAATTCCCAGCCATGTCTGCAGAGTGAAGCAAGTCTTGGCCTGGGGGAGCTGAGCATGAAGTTTTGCTCTTTAGGTTTTTTGCCTGATGTCAGTATATAGCCCTGTGAAGATTTTCGTATATTATTTTACACTACTTCTTTACCGTAGTTTTCTGCTCTTCTAAATTGGAAGTGTATTTCTCATTTTGTTCAGCAATTATTGAGTATCCCATGTGGTTTAGCATATAGGAATTGCTTGTAAGATGCTGAACATTTAATATATACATAGTCTCATTCCTGATTTACCTGGAAGATGTAAAGCAGTTTGGGATTTAATATTTGTTGTGGAAAACACTTTTCTACTTTTTTGTTCCTCCAGAGCTTTAAATTATAATTTGAGTCAGTTATGGAAAACCAGCATGTAATCTCTAGCTCCCATGCCTGCTTTTAAGTTCAGAGAAAATATAGAGAACATATTGGAATCAGGAATATCTAGTATTTTGTGTAACTGGGATAACTATATTCACTTTGAAAAAATGTAACTAATATATGTAAAAATAGAAGAAGTAAAAACCCAACCTTTCAAACATAGTTCTCACCAGTGCACCAATTTCTGAAACAGGATTCTAAATCTGACTGGATTCAAATGATGATTACAACGAATGATGATTACAACAAGAACTAACAACTCCTGTTATTTAGAGTTAATCTGTATATGTGTCATGAAGAAAATATGCCTTAGTGTAAAACAATGATAGTATAAATTAGGCGTGGTGGCACAAGCCTTGAATCCCAGCACTCTGGAGGCAGAGGCAGGCGCATCTCTATGAAATCCAGGCCTGCCTTGTCACCTAGTGAGTTCCAGGCCAGCTAGGGTTACAGGGAGATCCCGTCTCAAAAAAAAAAAAAAAAAAAAAAAAGATACCATTCCCACAAAAAAAGTGAATTAGATGGCATATTTAACATTTTATGTTAAGGGACTATATTAGTCACTGATTTTGATAAAATGTTCGAAAAAATGGATGTAAGGAAGGAACTGTTTACTTTGGCTAACAGTTTTAGGGGACAATTCGGCATGGCAGGAGCTAGTGATAGACAAATCTTGAGGAGACTAGTCAGTCATACTGCATCCACAGCTAGGATGCCTTTCTTTGAAATTCTGAACCCATCCATGAAATAGTGCACTCCACATTCAGGAAGAGTTTTCCTACTTCACTGAATTTAATCTAGATCATTCCTAAATCACATTCCTGGAGGCTATTCTAATCTAGATAATCTCTCACAGTCATGTCCACAGGCTTGTTTTCAGGTTGATTCTATGTACTGTCAGGGTGGATATCAATATCAGCCATTACAGGAACTGAGATTATGTCTTTGCAAAAAGTTTTTAAATAAAATAGTCATGAAATAATAAACTTTTGTTCAAAAGATGAACCTAAGACCTCCCAGATAAACCTTAATTTGTGTCAGATTTGTAGTTTGCTATCTGTGTGGTGCTTACGAAGATTATAGAATCTACAGTTTCCTTTACACAATAGATAGGCCATCTGTCTCAGCCTCAATTACATCATGTAAACAGTGCTAATGATGAAGTAAGTACCATAGATGCTGAAAGTTTGTTGAAATAGCTAAGGAGTGCACTGAGTTTAACAGATTACCTTCACAGAAGAATCCTTTACAGATGCATTTATTATGTTCACATCAGGATTTATAAGATGGTGGATTATTACAGAATTTAATCCACATAGTATACCAGTATACTTTTTGTATTATCAAGGGTTAGTTTTTGACTTCTACTTCAGTGGGGACTTTTTAAACATTTCTTGATTACTTTGATTGATTCAAGACCATGACACTAAAGAGCTCCTATAATTGTAACATTGAACAATGCCAGTCAATCAGTCAGCGTCTCATAACATCTTAAATCTTAAAAGAGAAAACGTGAACTTTTTCTTTTAGGGTTCAGTGAAATTCGCTTGACATCTCAAAAGCTAAAAAAAAAAAAATCTTTCTTCCCCCTGTTTCAAACATAAAATTAATGACTTTGCAGCCACACTGATGCGTGTAGTGTCACTGAATGTCTCTGAGCAAAGAAATAAGAGGGGTAGTCATGGCTATGGATGCTCCTTTGTGAAGAGTCCACAAGGGAGTCAAGTTCTTCAGACACAGATTTATCTTGTCAGGGACCTCAGTTCCTCCTGTGGGAATCCAGGGAGGCCTCCAGGAGCATCTCACTGGTTCTCAGACAATCAAAAGCAAATGGTGCCATCACGACTGAGCAAGGGATTGGCACCCAGGAGTTGCCCCTATGAAAATGTCCTCCAAAGTCTGTTTCCTTCCAGCAGCCAAGATCTCTAGTCCTAGATAATGACAGGAAGGTCCTTAGCCCTGTGCTGAAGGCAGACCTCATAAAAGTTACTCAGCAGTGCGTCCTGCCTCTCCTGTTTCCTCTTTACTGTTGTTCGTAAGCAGAAACCAGTTACAGCTATTTGTAGTTCTTAAGCTGCTAAGTGTCTTGGGTGAAAAAATGTCTTCTGAAGTAAGGCATCTATTTCAATTCAATTTTTGGTTTGTTACGTTTTTCTAATGCTAAGAATGTAGTCTTGACCTAGGGAAAATTCTGTCTTAGTTTCCTTCCCCCCTTTTCACGTTTTCCTGATTTCTTTTCTGAGTTTGTCATGGGGATGATGTGATGGGCTCTGTGAGAACACCTGGCCTGCAAAATACAAAAAATGAGTGCATATCCTAGAAAAAGCTCCAGTCAGATACTATTACTTTTATTCCTTATTTCTTCTTAAAAATGTTACTTATCATTAATATTGTGTGTGTGATGGTTTGTGGAGATGCACTCATTTACTGGCAAACAAGTGACAGCCAAAGGATAATTATGAGGTGTTGGTTTTCTCCTTCCACGTTTATGTGGATCCTGGGGATCATTTCAGGTTGTCAGCAGGTATCCTTACTCACTGAGCCACCTTGCCTTCCCTGCATTAGTTATTACTCTAAAGATTATCTTCTTTAAATACAACACATTTTTCTTTTCT